>NC_056751.1:681779600-681785169 GCF_019279795.1 Protopterus annectens | reverse complement strand
TGACATAACCTGGACATTTTGTGGATGTTTGTGCAGTCCTTCATGTGTGTGGGCATCAGTGTTACAGACAGCAGGTAGCAATACCTCTTACAGGAGAACCGGCACACTCATGGCAGCTACATATTTGTAGGAGGTTCAGGGAGGATGACATAATGGTTAAGGTGTTTACCTTAAAGACACAAGGAGCAAGATTTGATTCTCACATGGGGTAAATGGCTAGGCTTCAAATGGTCCAAAAGGGCAGTTAGCCTAATACTAATCTATGAACTAATCTATGAACCTAATCCAGTATAGTTTTGGGTTGGGACGGTGGCCTAATGGTTAAGGTGTTTGCCTGACAAACACAAGGTGCAGGGTTTGAGTCTCACAAGGGATAATTGGCTAGGCTTAAAATGGCTCGCAAGGGCAGTTAACCTAGTACTAATCTATGATCCTATGAACCTATGAACTACAGACAGAGTGTGAGCAGAGTTGTGTTATGCTTTGTATATTACTGGTGTTACAGGGTGTGTGTGTACATACTACTTTACCTTGGAATGGAGTCTGGCTGCACAGCTCTCAACTGTGGGCCTATCCTCTTGGTGGCCAGAGGTGTGCCTATCATGTTTAGTCTGCCCACCACACAGGTCCTGTGTCAGATATTCTACGGGAAGTGTGTGTGTTGAGTGCTATCAGTACATGACCTACATATCAAGCTTTGCACATATGACATGCTGTGTGGGGGCGTGTTCCGCAGTGGGCTGTGAGTATATCAGACTACCATTGCTGCCATCAGTCCACGTCTGTTGTATTAAGTACACATATGGTGGGACTGGGGCCATATCTGTGTGGGTGTTACCTAGACAATACGTGCATGCTCTGATGCACTCCAGAGGCCAGTGGGTATGTAACAGTGGTATATGGGTCTGTATTATTGAGTCTGGGGGGGAGCACCATAAATGACCTAGGCTGTTAAATATGTGGGGGTATCAGGGGTGAGATGTCTTAAGGTTTCTGGATGTAAAGTGCCGTATACCTCACCTGTATTTACATTACTTACATATATTCAGTTACTGCAAGCCTACTGCCTCCTGCCAGACAGACTGTTCTGTTTGTCAGTGTGCATGTGATGCTGTCAGTTATGCCTTGTTATATCACAATTACAACCCATTTGATCACATGACTTTTTATCACTCACTCACTGCTGTTGTACAGAGTGTAGATAGAGGCTGCTGAATTATACACCTGCATTACATACTGTTGATCGTTTGGTATCCTGTGGCCCAGTCTGTCCTCACTATTGTACATTTTTAAGGGATTGGCCTAGACAGCAACATTTGTTAACCTTTCCAGACTACTGTATTAGTATAACTGTTTCACAGTTGCATTCCTCTGTCTATATGGATGTCAGTGTCCGAACAGCTATATGACAAGGCATATAGAACTGTAATAGTACACAATGAAATGTATTCCATTTCTGCAAACCTGTTTGTGGTGTTTTCCCCTTGACCTCTCTGTGGGTATATGTTGCAGGCAACGATTGTCATTTGTATGGGTGGCCCATGCAGTTGTTCAGGTGTTAACTGTACGCACAGTGGCTGTTCCATATTGTGTGTGCTTCTACATATATATCCTACTGTACATATATCTGCGTGTGTATGTGTAGTCACATGTATATCCATATATATATCTATATATATATATATATATATATATATATATATATATATATATATATATATATATATATATGTACATATGTATATGTATATCTGTGTCTGTGTATCTGTATCCTGCGGATATTGATGGCTACCACATCTTACATTACCTATGGAAGGCAGACTGTACGCATGATATGTCAACAATACCAGCCTGACATCATATGGGGGGGTGTAGTACTGTTAACTTCCGGTGCCCATGTCGTGTCAGGTCCTGGTTACGGGATCTGCAACACTTGGTAGTGCATCGCAGGATGGATGTATTAGGCCGTGGGGGGGATGCCTAGTTGTACAAGACTTATAGTGTGTGGGGCCTCTCAACCCTAGTAATGGTGCATGTGAACATATGTGTGTTTGTTAATCTGCCATTGCTCTCTACAGATGTATGGCCATATATACCAATATAGATATCTATATCTATCTATATATATATATATATATATATATATATATATATATCTATATATATCTGCTGACATATATATAACTATGTCCGTATATACCTACATAGATGTATATCTGCATACACATATGCAACTTGCTGTGTATATGTAGACATATAGGTGTAGACACATATGTGTCGATGTAGGCATTTACATGTATATATGTTCATATATAGTAATATATATGTATATAGTATTAGAAAGCCATACATATATCTATACATATATAGATGTGTTGTATCAGTTCAGATAATGATATATTTACACACAGATACATCTAGATGATGGTATACATTCTCTGTACAGTTGCATGACTGGACTGGATGATACTGGATGATATGTTTCAGATATTGCACTGAATTTATACAGTTGTATTGGCTCACTGTTAAACCATTGTAGCTGTGTTGCGAAGGGTCCTGGGGGTCAAAAACTGCATGTGCCGAATATTGTACTGCACAGCATATCTGTTATGGCTGTGGTGGGGTGGAACATAGCAGTCATCACCTGGTACCCCTCATTTGAGCTCCCACCCCCATTAACTGTGCATAAGGACAGTTATTTTGTAGTGGAGAGTGGAGAGTCCGGTTTTTATTCCTATTCGGTGCTGCAATTCATATATCTATCTGTATATATATATATATATATATATATATATATATATATATATATATATATATATATAAGTAGTATACTCCAGTTTATATATATATATATATATATATATATATATATATATATATATGTATATATATATATATATATATATATATATATATATATATATATATATATATATATATATATATATATATATATATATATATATATATAGTTATTCCGTGGGTTATACAACATACATATTACCCATAACATGGTTTGCTATGGGAAATGGTGTGTCTCAGTACCTTCCCTGTGTCCCCTCCTCCTTTCTTGCTGACATCCACGGGCCATTCCCATTAGAACGGGTTCATCCAACCCTGGCACACCTTGGTCCATAATGTCATACCCATCATTCCCTCTCCCCCATTCCTCCTCCACATCAATCATCCTTCCTACAGGTTCCAGCCGAATTGAACCACACCACTACACACTGCCCACTCTCCACTTCTTTGGACCCTCCGCTTATGTTGTCCCAACCCATGGATCTTCAGGCTTCTCACACATTTAGTCTGTGAACATACGTTACTGTCTTTGCTTACCTTTGAGGCATGGTATGTTACCCTGAGGACTCTTTTTAGCAGAATTTTTGGGGTCGTCCCACCAGGGACGGACATACATTTTAAACCTAACAGGTTGACATTGTTTCTCCTACTGATAGCATCCTGCCAGTAGTTTGGGAGCCAGTGCTGTGCTATGCTTAGCATTGCGTATTATTTGATTTGCATGATATTTGCCTCTTGGCATTGATTTCCCCTTCATCACTTGTTATATATGTGTCATGTATCCTTGAGACATGTGTACGTACACTGTATGGAGTCCTGGGAACTGCTACACTTAATTACAACAACACCTCTCATCTGGACTTATTGCAGTACTCCAGTTCACATATGTATGTTCTGCTGTCAGTTATGTCACATATGACTGTATATTGATGCCTTTCACAGGTTCAGTTTGGTTATACTATGGTGAGGACATGTTTACTACTACCTCATTCTTCTGTACTTCTGTTATGGCTTGGTGGATAGCTACTGGGACTATGGTGTATAGGGTGTTGGGTTCGTGACTTGTATGGCTGTCTATTTTGTTGCTGGGCTGACAAAGGCCTGTTGGATACAGAGTGATTAAGGCACTTTAAAGCAGTTGTAAGGCCTTAAGCCCGCTTATTAGTGCGTGCATATGCTTACTATTGCTGATTTGTGCTTACACCTGCTTACTAGTGCCTTATTCTGTGTAACACTGATACATCACATGTGCATTTCTTGCGGTACTCCATTTCAAATATATCAGCTATTTAGTGGGTTGTGCAACACAAATATTGCTTATAACATGCTTTGCCATGTAAAATAGACTGTGCTACAGTGGGACCCGAACCAGGAATGGCTGTTCATTGGTCGGATGCTCTACCCACTACACTATTGCTATTCTGATTCATTTGCATATTTCTACCATAATGTAATACCCATGTTTCCTTCCCTCAGCCCCCGAGCTCCACGTACACAGCATCCATCCATTCTCCAGTTGCTAGCTCAGCCATACCACACCTCCACCATGTCCCTCTCTGCAAGTGTCGGTACTCCTCCATTATACTGTCCCCACCCAAGCTTCTGCATGGTCTTCATCCATTTAGTCCATGCACGTACAAGCCTTTCCTTGAGCATCCTCCAATACTGGTGGAAACATCTATGTGACTCACAATTTTTGGTTTGTCCCACCAGGGACGGACCTGTTGTTGTGTCAAGAATAGACCTAGCTGGTCTACACTGTTTCTCCCACTGGTAGCATCCTGCCATGGGTTTGAGAAGCAGCGATTTGCTCACACAGCGGGCCAACCTCATCTTCCAGTTCTGCGGAACCAATGCCCCAGGTGTGACATTCTATGCATGAAGCACATCCACATTCCCCCACAGCGTGCACCGTTTTTCATTATTCTATTCAGTATTATGCAAGACTCCTGTTCGCACAGTATGATTGGACAGGCACTGTTCTTTGATACACAAAGACTGCTTGGAATACTGTGGTTGAGCAATGTACACATGTTTGCTGGTATTGATCTACATACTTACATACATTTCCTATACTATTGAATGACTGTGCTGGATGATATGTCTGTGATAACAGCAGCTGAATGTGTATCTGTCATGGCTTAGTGTTATCTCGGACTATAGTGTGCAGGGTTGGGGGGTTGCAACCTGGGAGTGCAGATTATTTTAATGGGAATGACAAGAGCTGTTGGTTACAGAGTGAATAAGGCACTGTAGAGCAATTGTAGGTGGGTATGCGCTGGTTTGCACAAGGCTCAGCATTGCTGACCTCCGGTTACGGAGTCTTACACTGAGTTGGCTTCTACATTGCTTAACCAGTGTGGGCATTGCTTACCACTGCCCAAACAGGCTTAAACCCACTTGCTCCCACATACCCCTCTGCTACTTCATGTATTTGATTTACATTTGTTGACTGGGGCAATCCTACTGGATGCTTGTCCATTTTCAGTGGTGGCCCGGGGAGTGGAGCTCCACAGTAAACCCCAGCTACACATTACAAGTAATACTGAGATGTTCACATTCATAGAGAGTAACAGACTTAACATAGCTACTTACCACATTCTTCATGTTTAGTTTACATTAACATGTCAGTATTATACATGCTTAGGTCAGGTTTACATGTCAGGTATGACTGTTGACAAAGGTCAGTTTAAGGTGAAGTTAGATTCCAGTTTAACAGTTCTGGATACGTTACCCTCAGGTATTCGGGTTAGGTTTCATTATTCCA
>NC_056751.1:681772100-681774600 GCF_019279795.1 Protopterus annectens | reverse complement strand
ACCAAAATATGGCAGCCATTCCACTGTCCCATTACCTGACTATTTTGCCCATTTACCATAAACACTAAAGTGTGCATGCATACTGCTTTACTAATACAATGATTATTTGATTTTTATTTTTTCATTTTACAGCCCAATGCACAAACACCAATAGACATCTGCTAAACAAAACACTGTCTCACAATGAAAATAGACTTGGCATTAAAACTTCTGTGGTGTGGGTTTCAATGCTGCTTTAATGAATGTGAGTTTCAAGGGCAGAGAAGAAAATGCATTTGGCCAGTGGTGGATAAAGATTACCTTTTGGGTTGTTTTCAAATCATTGGCCCCTTGCACACAAAACAAGAAACATACATGTTCTCACTGATACACCTTCCTATCTTTATTAAATTATATTCCTTGTATAATACAGAACACGTTAGACAGAGCGCATGTTACATTTGTTTGAACATTTTTCCAGTAAGCTGTAGGCAATGAAACAAAATGCATGAACCAATAATGACCAATTCAGAACATTTCCATCATAAAAGTCTACTTCCAGTGTGTCCACACACCCACAGTATAAACAGAATGACAGTAGTGTAAGCCATAGGCATCTTGCACAGCTTCTCGCACTTATTTTCAATTTCAGTTTTTTTTTTTTTGGGGGGGGGGAGTACAAAAGGCCAAAAGCCAGGGACACATTTTAAACATTGCTTGTACAGTTTTGGAAAGTTGCTAAAATAAAATGTTGTGTTACCACAACACATTCCACTGGCAAGTCTCAAATCCAGGACCATGCACACTACAGTCAGAGCAACATGCCACTATGCCAAATCAGCAGTTTCATGAAAGATAGGAAGACTGAAACTTAAATGGCTATCATTTAGTGAATTCAGTTCTCACTTCTCATCATAGCTCTCAACCTCTTAGCACAAAAACCTGGACAAAGCCAATAATGGGGGAATACAGCCCCCAAATAGGGACAAATTTAAAATACTAATCTTATAAACTTAGAAAATTGTTAGAATAAAAGGTTTTGTGTTCATATTTATTTTCTGAAGAATATGAGGTCTGAAATTCAAATGCCTGTCATTTAATGAATTCAGTCCTGCACTGCAGTGATTTTCCACAAAAATCCTGAAAACCACAGATTTTATGAGGAACAGTCTCAGATGAAAATGAATGGCAGAGGCAAGAGACATTAAGAGACAATCTTCTGTCTAAATAGTATATAACCTTCCATGAGAAAATATATAAAAAAATAAGTTAAAGAATATATAACACATAAATTAACAATAAACTGTCAAACATAACCCAGACTTGACTTAACAGGTAATATTTCACACTCCAATAGACAAACAAACAATTTCTCACTCCAATAGTGGTTAATGCTAATTCTTGAATACAAATAGTGCTCCTAGAGAGGGCAAACTGCCCCCTACTATGATATATAAATCACGACTGACATACCATATAAAAAGAGGAATTATGTGTGCCAGAATACCCCACAGAATTAGAGTCTTTTGAACCCCACCGCCACTTTACTAGAGCAAGTACAAGTACTCAAGTTTAGTAGTTTTGCATACCAGCAAATAGCATCTTTCCAGAGATACAGCCTAAAGCTATTATACTCAAAGGGAGCCATTTCACATTATTAAAATAATTTTTTGCTTTGGCAGATGAAGCAGAGAATTAAAATCCATTTTAGTGCTGAAAGAAGGAATAAAAAGTTTACAGACTATGGCAAAAGATGTATCCAGTGAAGAAGTGTACAAACTATATTACGTCAAAGTATGCCAGTGACCTGACATTAAGATATCAATCCAAAGGAAAGAACTGATACTCCTGAAATATTATTCTACATCTGCATTATTCATTAATCATTTTATTTCTTTACGTACAGCCCATCTGTAAACAAAGCTCCAACAGCATTTTGCTCATATTATATATATATATATATATATATATATATATATATATATATATTTATATATATATCTATCTTACACCTTTGATTAGCATTTTAAGTATCCCTTACTCGAAACCACAAACACAGTTGTCAGCATACTTCAGTTTTCTTAAGCCAGGCATTCTATTACAGCTTTTTGACTTTCTACTGTAGGTTGTTTCTTTTTTACATATGCCAAAAACTGCATTAAAAGGAGACTTTTATCCTGTGTCAGCATTAATAATCATAAAACAAATTTCAATTTTTGGTAGCAATCTACCTTCCTGCAAAATTGTATATTCATTTTATGCAATTTCTCTTTTCTATGATTTTCATGTTCAAGTTCAGAGTAAAACACTGCAGCTATTCTTCTTGCAGGCCTCTACTAAAAAAGTAACTGTTAAAACCCAGTCAGACTTTTCTGTTAAACAAATGCAAATAAACAAATACGTATTCCAAATGTTCCTAAATACAAGAGGTGCACGGTCTCACTCTGGCTACTAACCTTTGGGTAACACAAATAATCACAATGCCAGTGTACAATAATCTTCATTCATGGGTCTCTAACCA
>NC_056751.1:681762100-681769600 GCF_019279795.1 Protopterus annectens | reverse complement strand
ACACAGACACGGAAATAATCGACACTACAAACGGACATTTCACAGGTGGGTTTAAATCAGCCTACCATGTTCAGGTAAGGTGGCAGTGTTCTGCATGTGTTAAATTTAAACCCCTAACCTGAACATGGTAGGCTTGATTAGCTTAATTTTAAACCCCTTACCTGTGAAATGTCCATGGTTTGTAGTGTCGGTTATTTCCGTGTTGGTGTTTTCGCTTCGGTGAAGTCGGTGTCAGTCTTTTCCTTGTCGATCTTCCGTCCTAGAACCATATATACACATATATATATATACATATACATATATATATATATATATATATATATATATATACACACACACACACACACACACACATATTATATATATATATATATATATATATATATATATATATATATATATATATATATATATATATGTATACACACACACACACACACACACACACACACACACACACATATACGTTTTATATATATATAGATATATAGATATATGTCTGTGTGTATTCCACCAGAAATCTTTTGTAAATGGAGAGATGTCAGTGCCAAAAGTAACTATACTTATTATAGTCACATGCACTTGACAAGATATCATCAGTAAATGTTCTACTATAAAATTCATTTAAATTCTTAATGGTAGATTACCAGCATTCACTGTATGTTATGTCTACATGAACAAGTATAATTATCTTAATGACTTATCAAGAAATGCCAAAGAGTGACTGAGGTATGGCCATTTATCTATTATCTACCAAAATCAGCAAGGTATAGGTATTTTTTACCAAATGGTTGGCATACTGAATTACTTTCATTTTAGTAGAAGTTCTGTGACTTGACTTCATATCTTCTAAGGGACTTTTGTTTTCATAGGGAAATGCCTCTTAACATTTTCAATACTGACAATGGGTATATAATACAATCAGTTTCAGCAATGAGCTGCATATAAATATTTAAGGTTAGAATAGAAGCTTAGAATGCATTTTGTATGAGAACAGTCAAGTATCCCTTGCTGGTAGTCTTGCTGAAAACTGTTGAAGAAGAATTATTAACATCATGCCTCTAAAGTGTATTACATTATGAGGAATGTTCCTCACACTGAATTGTAAAAAGTCCATGTTCTATATTGTTCTATGATGAAAAGGTCTGTAACACATTTATTGTTAATTTTCTTTAATTAATATTAATGGTAGATAATGCTGAATCATATTCATTCACTACAAGAATTTGCTGTATATAAAAAGTAATAAACTTTCACTATCCTTTGAGATTGCTAATTAAAGTTTCTGCTAAGGTGCTAGCAAGTGTTCCACATTTTTCACACCTGATACTCATTACAGCAAGCATTTTTCCATATTGTGGACATGGAAGGCTGAGGGCTATGACTAACATATAGACATGTATTGACAGCTTCAAAATGAAGGGATTTACAAGCATTTCTCACTGTTTGTAGCTCCGTGGTATGAATGTGCATTCTATGATTTAAAGCTTGATAGAAAAATATTGTTATATTATTTATATGTATTGAATATTATTCTGTGTTCAGATGGCATTGTAAATTGCTTATCAAATTGTTGTGAGCTATGGTGTGATGTACCTGAAACTGATAATGCATTGGGTTTATAGTTTGGGAGTGGGTCTACAAAATCCTACCTAAAGAACTTTCCAGCATTTTTAGAATACATGCCTAAGCAGTTGACAGTTCTGTGATACTGATGCATTTCAAGGTATGATGGTAAAAAAGTTACATATCATAGGTTCATAGGTGTTTACTAGGCTAATGACCATGAGTGCCATTTTAAGCCTAGCCATGCATCTCAAATCTCTGACAAGTTTTGGTACTCTTAATAAGTGTAAGCAGGGGCTTGGGAGATAAAACATTTAAAAGCAGTGACATGGGAGATGAACCATTTACAGGTTGACTGTGTCCATTAGAGATATAGATGCCAAGCCATGGATGAAGTCCCTGTTCCCAATCCAGTTGTCCAAGTTACATTTGAATTGGGTTAAGGAGGAACTCTGCTTGACATGGATGTGGAGCCTATTCCAGAGATGGGTAGTCTCTGGCATGCATACCTGCCTCTCCAGTGGGTCTTTGTTTTGTGGATATGCAGGAGGTCCCATTAGAGTGGGGTCTGACAATGCCCTGCACGCCAGGCATAGATATCCCCTCAACAGCCTGTAGGCGACAGAATACAGAGATAGGGCCTTGAGGCAGTCTGCATAAGACATTTTGCTTACAACCTGTAGTCTGCATAGGATATTTTGCTTACACCCTGTATTATTTTAGTGAAGAACCTCTGTGGATGGTCCATTTGTTGAACATGCCTGGTTAGGTACATATCAAAGGGGGCACTGTACAAGGTGATAGGTCTAATGAATGCCAAATAGAGTGGAACAATGACTTCCTTGGACCTAGATACCATACGTTTGTTTATAAGTTGTGCAACATAGAATGATTTCCTCACTACTGTAGACACATGATGGTCAAAGGTTAGATTACTGTCTATGTGTGTCTCTAAGTCCATGATTACTGGGTCAACTCTAAGGGGTGTGTTATCAATTTGTTAGTTATCAGGAGTTGTATACTTCCCAAAGGATACTATTGTGCATTTCTTGCCATTTAGTATTTGAGTATGGCTCTGACACAAGCTGCTTGTCTTTGTCAGTCCTTCCTGGAGAACATTTGTGTCAGTGTGAGACTCAACAGCTCCCAGTTTGCAATAGTCTGAAAATTTAGTCAGTCATAGACTATTGACACTGGCCTTCACTTAAAAGAAATAAATGCCAAAAAGGAGTGATCAAAAGACTAATCCCTTAGGGCCTCCACTTTTAAATGACCTATTTGTAGAGGTGTTCTCCCAAATGTTAACTTCCTAGGTCCTGTCTGTGACCCAGTTGGCTATCCACTGGATAACATATGGGTTTATACCAAACTTCTTGAGTTTGTCAACAATGCTCGACTGGGGTATTGTGTCAAATGCCTTGGCCAGGTCAAAGTAGCCAGTGGGAACCATTTTACTCTCATCCACCAGGCTGAGTAAGCATGATCTGCCCTTGATGAAACCAAACTCTGTTTGGTCCAGTGTCTGGAGGTTTACTACACCATTATTGATCATTTCCCTGATAATGCTTTCCATGGCCTTGATGTAAGATTAGTGAGACTTATGGGTTGGCAGTTTTCAGGGTTTGTAGATGGCCCACCTTTATGCAGAGGGATGACTGTTACTGTTTTCTATTCGTGAGGCATAAAGCCTACTTAGAGACTACAGTTAAATAGCAGTTCCAGAGGTCCTGACTGGTCATGTTTTTTGATATTTTGAAAGCATCCTGGAATATTGTCTGGCCGCATTAATGCAATGTTCTTGGCCTTAGAGGCAGCATTAAGGACCTGTTCCCTAGTCATAACGGGGGGGGGGGGGTTGTATTTGATGGTATTTCCTGAAGGAAGGTCAAGGGCGAGAGAGGGGCAAGGGTGGAGCAAAGTTGGAACTGAATTTGTCAGCAAGTAGGTTTGCTATATCTTTTGGCTCAGTATAGGTGGCTCAATTTACAATGAGCTCTGCACACAATTGTGCATTGCTTTTGAGGTCTCAGACATAGTTAAAAAATGTCTTGTGGTTGTCCTTGGCCTGGGATGCAAAATTTACCTCAAAATTTGCTTTGATAGATTTTATTTGTCCTCTGAGTTGTTTGTTTAGTTTGATGAGTGCTTTTATCCTGATGGCTGCTGCACCTCTTAATTTTTGCCATGATTTTCTTCCTTCTACTATACAGCCTATTGATTTTGTGATTCCCACCAGGGTGTCTTGGTTTTTGAGTTAGTTCTGTACTTTTTCCTGGTGGGCACAGCTGCCTCTATGCAGCTATTAACATGCTTGTATAGGGATTTTGTGAACAGTTCTGCATAGGCAGCAGAGTTCTCAGGGTTTATGAGAGCTTGAAATTATGCCAGGTTGTCACTTAATAGTAGGAAGTCAGCCTTAGGGTAGTTCCTTAATATTCCAGGGTTAGGTGGGGGGGTCCAGGTTTTATTTTTACTTCAACGGAGACCATTTTGTGGTCTAACCTTACCAGGGAAGACATTACACTAGGGGTTGTGCAGCACTCTCCCATATTAGTGAGGACCAGATCCAGTATGGTTGCATCTCTGGATGGTGTAATGGCAATCTGGTCAAGGAAGTTTGTGTTTACAAAATCCAGGAATCTCTGTGCCTGTACACTTGTATCATATAAGATTCCCAATTAATAGTAAAGTAATTAAAGTCATCCATGAAAATGGTAGTGGGTTGGATGGTCAGTGTTTCCAATAAGTTTAAATACATGGTATGGGTTTCATAGGTCAGAGAGGGGGACATATAGCTTGCAAGGAAGTGGTGTTGGACTTTCCCTTTGGTGATTTGAACATGGAGTAGCTCAAGTGCATTGTCCTGTTTGACCAGCCTTGAGGTATATTTATTTTTGATGTAAATTGAGACACCTTCACATTTAGTCCCTGTGTAGTAACTGGTCTAAATGTGTTGAAGGCATTATAACCCTGCACTGTTAGTGTGCTGTCTGTGGCTTTAAACCAAGTCTCAGTGACCACACTGATGTCAGCATTTTCTAGGATAAAGAGAGCTTTGAGAGAGTGGAGTTTTTGTTAGGACTGCTAGCACTGAGCAGTAATACCTTTAGATTTTCTTGGTTTTGATTTACTATGTCGGATGTACTTTCAATTTGGCATTGCCTAAAAAGGGACTATGGGGGAAGCCTAGAAAGGAGAGGTGCAGACCACCCCTGGTAATGCAGCATGATCTGTTGACCATCTCCTTCCATGCTAACAAATACTGCACCCCCTTAAAATGACACCAGAAACTTAGCTACTTATTAAATTATTACAGCCAAGTATACCTCCAGGGGTTTCTGCAGTTACCTCCTACTGCATTTCTAGGCACAAAATATTGCTTGTTTGTATTTGGATTAATAGTTCCAAAACCATGATACATACAATGCATCAGAATATTTTATCTTGAAGCATACATCATGGCAAACATAATGGTATTGATCTTTTTCCTCTGTCAATGAGTATTTGTTAGAACTGTAAGGTGATAACTTCATTTTTAAAGGCTCAAGCCACACTCACAGGGAGTTAAAGATATACACTTAAAAGAGCTGTACGGGAGGGAGTTAAAGTCACTCATAGGTTCATAGGTGTGTACTAGGCTAACGGCCCTGGAGCCTATATAAGCCTAGCCCAAGAAGATTCCCTGGCATCATGCCACCCACGTTTATATAATTCATTTTTTTTCTTTTGTTTGCATTGTGGCATCATCCTTGGAGAAGGTAAAATTATGTTCAATGGTAGGTTCATACCAGCCTGGGACGCATATACCAAGAGCTCCATGATGTCTCTCTTCATATAATCTAGGGAAGTATGTCTCAGGTCATTTACACCATTATAGCTTATGACTGAGTCATACTGGTACTTGTGTTCCAATGACCTGACTGCATGTGTAATGTGGTGGATCCTAGCTCCTGATAAGCAACTGACCGTGACTTTCTCCTTACTCAGCTTGGTGAGAGGGACATCAGTGTATCTCATGATGGAATCTCCAATAACCAGAATGTTGGTTTCTGTGGTGGCTTGCCTTATGGGCTTAGAAGCAGAGGCTCCATGAGATGTCCTGTATGTTTTGATTTGGGCGTTGTTTTGAGAGAGTGCATTTGGTACTGCTGAGTGTATTTGTCGTGTACTTCATCTAGGAGGTCTTTGGGGTTTAGGAAGGTTACATTTAAGTGCCTCAGTATATGTGAGTCTATATGTCTGCTTTGAATTGTGTGTGATGAGTGCAATGTGTGTACTACTGACAACTTTATTGACATTAGGAGTACTTTTATGTGAAAGCTTTGCATCCAGGGACATTGTGTAAATACATCTCTCCCATACCATATCTGTTTGTTTGAGAATTAACAGATTATCAGTAAACATGAGACAACTTCTACATTCCCTCTGGATGCCCATATCCACCAAGCTGGTAACAGAGCCAGTGGCAAAGTTCATATCCGTGGCAACAGACCATTTTTATTGATTAGACAGTTGGAGTGAGAATATAAAGCAATGCCAGGGGTATGCAATTTGCTACTCTGAGGACAGTGGTTGTCACTGCAAACTAGTTGTCCTGTGTGCAACTAGGTATTGGAACAACTTTAATCGTGCTTCTACAGTTAACTACCATAATGTGCAGATTTGCACATTGTGATAGTAACTGTAATTCATAGAGAAATGCAAATTATCCAATAATGACATCTTTCCTGATCATGGCTAACATGTCTCTAAATCACAAAGTATAATGCTGTGGGAGATTAACCAGATCACATTAAGCCCTTTCATAAATTCCAGGGAAAAATCCTAAATTTAGGTGGTTGTGTGGCAATTTTTGAAGACATGATACAATGACATTTTCACTATGCCTTATATGAGTTAGAGTCATCTGTATGGTACATTTATATAACTAATCATTACACCTCTTATAATGCTGAGGTAATGAAGGATTTGGTATAAGAAAGTCCAACTCAGGTGGTGTCACGGCATGATAGAGCAGTGAATCCCCAGACTGGGGAGAGGCAGGTGGAACTGGGGGCATCTGATGATTTGCCGCGTGGGGGTACTCTTGATCCTTCAGTGAGGAAGCAATGAAAAAGTTCAACTGGAGTTGCACAGTGAGGGAGGAAACAAGGGGCAATGGAGACTCTGGCACAGGTAGTGGGGTGGGTGGAGTCATGGGCCAATGACATCCCATGTAAAGGAGTGGCAGATGATGGAGGATGTAACACAAGCAACCATCTCATCCAAACATAACCCACAAGACACATAGCCAACATAAACAATGTACCATTCAGCCTAAGCCACTACAGCAAAACATTTTACCCAATACACTAGTCATAGGTGTCTCAATGGTAAGGCACAGTGATGTCCCCAAAGTAGGTTGAATAAGGAGAAAGTTACGGTCAGCTGGCTGTCGGGTGCCAGGATTCACCACATAATGCACGCACTCGGGTCTCTCCACAACAAGTACAAATATGACTCTGTCATTGTCCATGTTGGTGTGAATGACCTGAGATGTACCTCCATGGACTACATGAAAAGAGACATGGAGGAGCTCTCGGATCTTGTAGCCCAGGCAGGTATGACCCTAGCCCTGAGTAGCATCCTACCATCACCCAGAATGATACCACAGTACAAGCAGAAAATGACTGACTTCAACAATTGGCTCAGTTTCTGGTGTCATTCAAAGGGGATCCAGTATCTGTCTGCCTGGGATGACATGATCGACAGACCTCAAAGCTTTGCCTGAGAGCCTACATCTGTCAACCCTGGAATTCCAGATACTGGCCAAGGCTCTTGGCACCCCTAGAGTGTCTTTTTTAGGCAATGCCCTGAAGACAAATTTACCACCGTAACAACTGAAGCAAGCTCAACCTGAGGGTTATGCTACTCAATGCTAGAAGTCTAAATCTC
>NC_056751.1:681727075-681761600 GCF_019279795.1 Protopterus annectens | reverse complement strand
TGGAAATTACTGGGCTACAACCTTCCCAGATGATTATTCCTAGGTGGATGATATCAGCAGCCTTGCCAAAGTCGAGTATATGAATTGTAAGGAGTGTGAGTACCCTAAAAAGCATTGCACTTTGCACAGAGACAGACAGACGCACACACTAACACACAGTTGTCAAGTCTGGGGTTAGAATACCTACCTACTTATTTTATCACACTACAGCAGTACGCAGTTACAGGACATGCTACAGAGATTATTGAGCTACAGCCTTCCCAGAGATGTATTTCTAGGTGGGTGACATCAGCAGCCTTGCCAAAGTCGAGTATATGAATTGTAAGGAGTGTGAGTACCCTAAAAAGCATTGCTCTTTGCGCACACGCACACACACACACACACACACACACACACACACACACACACACACACTTGCTAAGTCTGGGGTTAGAACACCTTCGTAACTAGTTTATCACACTATAGCAGTACATAGCTATGGGACACTCCATGGAGATTACTGGACTACAACTCTACCACAGGTGTATTTCACATTGGAGTACCTCAGCAGGCTTGTCATAGTAGGGCTATAGGGAGAGCGGTGTGTGCATGGGCCATAACCCATTCATGTATGGGTTGACACGCCACATGCAGACACACACAGGGTCATATGTCACAGATACGTGTATACAGCTGCTAGATGACTACTTCCTTGTACAGTCATGTTACACATCTGGCACATGCACCACATAGTCTGTGATGCTGAGAGATACTGGTGGCTAGTATCTGCAGTGAGTGACATGTGCACCTCATGTGTTTGGGGCCCTTTGGCTGTGTGCTGGGTGGGACAGGCCTGGATGGCTCCTTGTCACAGTCACCATCTTCCACACATCTATGTATGTCTACCTTTGGCTTATTATAGTGTGTCGCCCTGACATATATGTCTGTATTCCTATCCACTGTGCGTGCAAGGCATGAGTGGTGCATACTGATGAGTACATCTGCAACTGCCAAATATGTCTGGTCCACTGGTGTTTGCAGTCATGGCCCTCATGTGTTTAAGTGTGTCAGCATGCCCAGCATGACCTTTCAGTAGGTTGTTCACTGACATTGCCTTCATTTTCCTAAGTGTGTGTGAGCATGCCCAGTATGGCCATCTGTAGTGGATGTGTGGATTGTGTCCAGGTAGTTTGTGCTGCAGTGCTGACCTTTGTGTTGTACACCGACAGGTAGCATGCTGTGTTCTGCAGGGTATCCATCAATCAGTTGACTTTGACTGTTACTACATTTATGCATAGCAGGGGGGGCACACCTGACTGTTACATTATTATGTAGGATGGGGGCACATCTGACTATTTCTACACAGGGTTGGGGGGCACACCTAACTATTATTACATTTCTATGTGGGTTGGGGGGCACAGATGATACTTGTACACATTTGCTATGACTGTACTGGTATGTCATGTACTCCATCTCATTCTGTATTGCTAACTATCATGCTGACTAGAGGCACACCAGTGTACTACAGATCGTGGCTTTGGTTGCCCTACATATTATTGTCTGACTTCCTACCCTTCAGAGCTAACATCCCACTGATTGCCCTGCTGTGGTCTGTCTGTGTCGACTTGGGGGTGTGGTTAACCATAGCCATCATTCTGGGGCCATGGCACAGGCCCTGTTTGGATTTGTCTACACCTGTCTGCTGGCTGCGACTGTTGTTGGGTATGTGGCCTGTCCTGTCTGGCATGTGTGGGTCATATGGACACACATGTCACTCAGCACCTTTCCTACAGTGGGTTTTGTCATCCTGTGTAGTACTGGCTATTATGGTGACTCCGGTATGTGTTACACATGTCAGGGTGCCACTATGGGTGTATACTGTCTGCTGCCGTAACCTTCAGCTGCCCAATTCCCTTGCATGCTCACATCCATACCAAAGTTACAGCTGACAACACATTCTACTCCATTTGGCAATTGGTAGGTTCATTGACTTACCTTGTTGGTGTACCAAAGTTGCAGATGGTGCTGGGGGGCTGCCTATGTCTGATGCACATAATACACTCCCTATACATGGCTGAGCACAGGTGGTATCATGTTTTGCATCCCTTTTACTGTATGTGCGAGTTAGAGAGAGGTGTCATTCCCTGGGACCCTACTGTGTCAGTGCATGTGCAATGTGTTGCCTCTTTGCCAAAGCCACGGCATACTGGGCATGACTCCTTCTACCTTTTAGGGCAAGCTCAGGTTCTTTGTCCTCCAGGTCACTCTGTGCCTGTGCAGGCCTCGGCATTTGTGGGGGGCTGTGTGGACCTACCCCATGCTGTTCCTGCTGCAACTGTTTCCACAGGATCACATTGTGTAGCATAGCACATATCATAACAATTTGGGTACGTGTAGCTGGTGAATACTGCAAGGCTCCACTGGATGTGTCCAGACACCGGAACCATGACCTGAGCATCCCAAACACACACTCTATTATATGTCTGGCCTATGCATGTGCCTCATTATGGCGTTCTTGTTCAGGTGTGTGTGCATTTCTGTTGGGTGTCATCAGCCATGGCTCCAGTGTATACCCAGCATCCACCACTAGGTGACCATAAGGAATGTCTCCATTGGCGAATCTCTGGTACAGCTGCATCAGATGCCATATGTGGGAATAGTCATATCTTCCAGGGCAGCCAGCACACACATTCATTATAATGCCCTGGGTATCACATACGACCTGGCAGTTGATGGAGGGGATGCCCCTGCAGTTGATGTAGGCCCTACCCTGTTCACCAGATGGTGCTTTGATGCATATGTGCATGCAGTATATAGCACCCACTACCCCAGGTTATTCTGATATTTGGTGGAAGAGACGCATATTGCTGGTCAACACCTCACGGGTGCTGAGGAAATATACATGCTCACTGGCATGTGCTGACATGGCATCCAGGAACTGGTGGAATATTCTGGATGCTGATGCCTGTTAGATCCCCATGATATCCACAGTTGTGCTTTGGGAGGTATCTGTGGCTAGTATACCTAGGCCTACACATACTTGGTATCCACTAGGATGGGTTTCCCTCGGTCAGTTTGATGTGTCAGGTGTGGCCGGCACAGATCAACTCTTTACTGTAAGAGGTCTCTGTCCACCCTATAGCGCTCCACTATCTCCAGCTCATGTAGCCCTTGGTAGGTTACCTTGGGTCTGTACACTCTTCTTAGTCTCCTCACTGTGGGTTGTTCGGTGGCATGCACATTCTCACCACCATCAGCCTCTTGCACATGTTGTTCTATGTTGCCTGCTGCAGCCCTTCTCATTTTGTAGGCTTGTTTGTTAAAATTTCCCCACTTGTATACACCGGTGATGCAAAATGTGGGAAATACCAGTGGGGAAGGTGTTTGCTTAGTTTATAGTAGTGTTCTGGGCTGGGCTGCTGCCTGTGTATTTGGTTGCTTCTGATACATTTCACCTGCCAGCTAAGCTAGTTCTCCTTGATTACCTTCCTACTGCTGTTTTCCCTTCCTGTTGCCCTTCTGTTTAAGCCCGGTGGTGCTCCGTGCAAACAGAGTACTCAAATGTGCATACTGCTGCTATTTCCTGGATTAAGTTCTTTTTTCTTCCTGTAAAACCTGGTGCATGGCACACACACCTGCTTACACTTTGTAAAGAGTGCTAGGCAGGTTTATACACACCCCCTAGCTTAGCTGTGCTACACTGGGAGCATACCCGAGCCACAGGGCTCCAATCCACTTACAGTATGCCTGACATGCCTACCCATGATGTCACCTACCTCCTAGTTTTGCACGCAGCTATTCATACTCTTACACTTCTGGGACCTCCTCACATGCTGGGGAAAACTGGGATTCACTATCCTTCCCTTCATTTGCATAGGATTGCCTGCTAATGCATAGTTACATGTGTCACACTGAGCCTCCCCCCCCTTAGCATCCACTATTCACTGGCCAGGTTGTCTTTTGCCTGCCATTAACTTGCATGGCAGAATACCGATTTTAGTTTGAATGCTCATTTTAGGTTTATTTTCTTATTTTTCCACCGATCCCATTTGCGTGCCGCTGCCCTATGCTTAAACAGCTGTGATCGGCGGAAATACAATGAAAGTTGTATTTTTTACTTTTTGTATTGTTTGCATTGCCAATGGCCTTATACGTGGCCATTGGCATGCTTCCTCCATGATATGCAGGATTTATTTGGAGCTGTCATGTCTCCGTTTTGGATTTTGCTTACCGTGCTCGGTTACTAACCGAGTACATTTCTGCAGATTATGCTAGTCTTGCATGGCCTGATCCCAGCTTCCTGGTTAGCAGATTTATCTCATTTGCATGGTTTTCACCTGCATATGGTGTAATTTGCATACAGAGGCTGGGAACATGCAGGACTAGTGCAAGAGCGCTCATGCACGTCAAACGAGCACGTATGTGGATTGCTCGGCCACTATATTGCCAACATTCCCTCTTACACTAATCATGCACGCCGTGCAAACTTTTGAGAATCTGGGGGAAAGTATCAGCCTTATTCTATCCCATATAGGTATATATACATCTCTCTCTGTCTGCCTCTCTTAATAGATATGTATATGTATATATATTAATATATATATATATATATATATATATATATATATATATATATATATATATGTATATGTAGTAGATACCAACTCCAAGACCACACTACACTCAGGAAAGGATAAAATCCCTGATCTCCAGTGTACAGTGATTGAAATTCAAAAGCTATGATATTTCAGAAAGCTGATCATATGGGCTTGACCATATGAAGTTCGACTTCTGTTGAGTAGATCTTCTGAACGGGATATATTACTTTTATGTGGGTATCTATATATAGGAGGAATTTGAACACACTCTGCTTATGTATCCCATATGTTTACTTGCTCGACTTTGTTTATTTCTTTACTATAATGTTTTACTTGTAACCTTTTTTACCTATAAATATTAATTCATGGAGCTTTTCTACCAGTTGGATTTTCCTGGTAAACAAATGCAGACAAACAAAAATAAATGTTAAATACACAATTACACTATTATTGAATAAAAGAAAAAGTATGCAAAACCATAGAGTATATGCTGGTCCACAATGAGAACAATGCAGCAGCAGAGAGCATAACAAGAAATACACATATTACCTTATGGTCTTCTATAGCTGATAAACAGTCTTTGATGAAGCCTATCCCAGCATACTAGCAATGTGCACAGTCTCTACACATATTTGCTGTTATCAATCAAAACATTCTCGATAATCAAACAGCAATAAAGTGAAGGGTTGATACGCAAACATAATTTGGAATGCTCTCTGCAATCTGATCCAACTGCTCAACAATGTTCATATATATATATATATATATATATATATATATATATATATATATATACACACACACACACACACACACACACACACACACACACACACACACACACACACACACACACACACACACACATATGGATCCCATTCAAAAGATTGACTCAGCAGAAAGTCGAACTTCATATGTTTGAGACCATATTATCAACTTTCTGAAAAATTCGATAGATAGAAAACATCAAAAATCTACTTTTTTGCAGGGGGCAAGCCCACCTGCACCCCACATGCTCCCTGCATATGATATATACCAACTCCAGGATAGCACTATATTGGGGAGAAGGGTAAATTCCCTGATCCCCACTGTACAACAATGGCCATTCACAAGCTTTGATGTTTTGGAAATTTGATCATATGGTATAGATCATATGAAGTCCAACTTTCTGTTGAGTCGATCTTCTGATTGGTACCCATAGATATATATGCATATATATATATATATATATATATATATATATATATATATATATATATATATATGTGTATACATATATATATATATATATATATATATGTTTGTGCATCTGTTTGAGCATTGTGTGTTTATGTATGTGTATATTTATAAAGACATAATGAATTTGCATTGCTGTGAACCAAACATTGTCTGTCTTTTCACTTTGCAAAAAACTACAGAAATATTAGTTTCAGCTGTGTTCTTACTCAAACTGTTCCAGGAGAATATGGCTGTTGAAACATATTATAGCCCCACTGATGACAATGATGAAACTTCCAGAAGTGAAAACTGTTATGATTATTATTTTTTTTTTATTGAACAGCTTCCCTTTCATCACAAAAACAAACTTGCAATGTCCATTACATATCAGAGCTTTAACCTTTTGCTTTCCTAAAGTGATTGACTCCTCCTTACAGAAATGTTGAATTTATTACTAGACATTCCCTTAATATTTGGCTTTGAAGGAATGATAAAAAATATTCTGTCACGTTAAGGTACTTCAACTAGTTCCATGCAAAAACACCACATGCACAGAAGTGCACACATTCACATGCGCGCAGACACACACACACACACACACACACACACACACACACACACACACACACACACACACACATACACATACACACTCTTGCACTTATTACTACTACTGATAAACCAGAATGATGATAGTTGTTTTCATACATTCTACTCACTCCTCTTTTGAATGGGTGCACTTGATACAGATGTTTGACTGTGATCAATTGAAATTAAATATTAGCATAATAATGGATTTCAACACAAAGTGCCCTCATTCTTCTGCACATTGAAACCTAGATAGATGCAAATGAACAATCATAGATGTACTCATGCACACATACAGAAATACACAGACCCCAGGATTCATGAAGCTTGCGCCAGGCGCAGGCATAGCGTAGGCAGTATAATGCCAAATATGGCCGTCGAGCGATTCAGGTACGATCCACTTCCACGTACACTACCGGTTTACGCCAGAACTGCGCAGCCCCTGGCTTAGGTATGCTAATCACCCCATGCGCAGTGTCGCACCATGCAATTGAAGGCATATAGTGATTCATGAAGTGGTGCAGGCATAGCGTAAGCCCATGGAAATGTAAACCAAAAAACACGGTTTACATTTTCCCAAACAGAACATCGGAGCTATGGAAGCGGGCCAGACCCAGGTATCACAACGTTAATATATGCCAATGGTGAAATACACAGCCAATGGCGTAAGAAAAGATGCACAACACGTAAATAACAACATTTAATGTCATGTCCACAGTAACGCACAGCACAACCACAGGGCTTGTGTGCGGAAGCTGTAACATAAAGAAATAATATAAAAATGTCATAAAATCGCAACGTAATAGAAATCTGGTTTACAACATAATACACAATGGTAGGCATGGAACACCACAACCAAGGTGCAAGGGTTGCTAAGGGCCTGCGATAGTGTTTGGCACGGTAACTATGAATTAGTAGTCAATGCCATGCAAATGAGGCAGATAATACTGAATCGCAAATGTCCCACCGGATGAAGGTTGTACCATACGGTGCAGTGGTATAAACCGAGGAGTGGCTCAGAGGAGATACATGACATCAGCAGAGGGGTGTGCCACCATAGCAGTAAGCACATTGGAGCAATTCAAATCTGGTCTGTCCGTTGCTAAGCAAAGCTGCAGGACAAGGGTGGGGAGGAAGGTATAGAATCATTTAGCTGAGAGCACACATGGTGCCCAAAAGCACATGTGTACGGGGATGAAAATGTGCCCAAAACCCAGTAATCAGACGCACGTGCCGCAAACAATAGCACAAACAGGAAGGTCAGGGGAAGAAAAGAAAGAAATGCTGAAGTAGGGTAATTGGAGTACTAATGAGCAATCAACACCAATCAACCCACGATGGCCAATCGATGGCAGCTGACAAGTCTGCTTGCAGAAACCTGCAAAACAGGATAGGGGAGGCATTGGAATGCAAAGAAAGGAGGGGAGGTATCGGATTGCAAAGATAGGAGACCTGACATAGCAGAGCAAAGCAAACCGACAGCAGACCGGCAGTAGCACACATAACGCAAGATACGCCAGGTCCAGGAAAGTACAAATGAAAATAGGCTGCAGGATGCACGCCAGAAAATGGTAGGTGCAATGTACAGAAATGTAAAGGGAAGGTCAAGAAGTAATCCACGGCAGCCAAATGTAATTCAACACCAAAGGCACCACAATAGTAGTTCCGGCAGTAAAACACATAAGATACCCTCTAGCTACGATCGTACATACACACCCTATGACATCATCGTTGTTCACAGCACAATAGTATAAAGTGTGAAAGCACCCTACACACACCTGTGTATTCCCAAACACTGCACCATAGGTATAAACACACAGGGAACTTTTAAAATGTACATGTTGGGAGCTGCCATAGCTGTGATTCATCAACATGTGTTAGAGACTGACGGTCTTATGGAGGATGATGCCGACAACCACCGCAGGCCTCGGAGGAGAAGGAGAGCGTTCAGACCAAGGGTAACCTACCAGGGTCTACATGACCTGGAGATAGTAGAGCATTACAGGGTGGACAGGGACATCTTGCAGCAAATAGTGGAGCTGTGCCGGCCACACCTGAGAACCAGAAACAACAGAGGGGAACCCATCCCAGTGGACACGAAGGTATGTGTAAGCCTGTGAATACTGGCCACAGGTACCTTTCAAAGGCCAACTGGAGATATAATGGGTATCTCACAGGCATCAGCATCCAGGGTACTACACCAGTTCCTGGATGCCATGTTACCACATGCCAATGAGCAGATATACTTCCCCCGAACTCAGGAGGAGTTGGCCAGCAATATGCGCCACTTCCACCGTGTGGCACACTACCCGGAGGTACTGGGTGCGATAGACTGCACGCACATACAAATCAAGTCACCACCCAGTGAGCATGGTAGGCGCTACATAAACCGCAAGGGATTCCACTCCATCAACTGCCAGGTCATGTGCAATGCCCAGGGCATTATCATGGATGTGTGTGCTGGCAGCCCTGGAAGCTACCATGACTCCCATATCTGGCATGCCTCACAGCTGTATCTGGTATTTGTCAGGGGTGACATCCCACATGGCCATCTTGTGGGGGATGCTGGCTATGCACTGGAGCCATGGATGATGCCTCCCATCAGAAATGCACACACACCCATGGCAAGAACGCCATAAAGAGGCACACGCACAAACCAGAATCATCATAGAGCGTGTGTTCAGGATGCTGAAATCACGGTTCCAGTGCTTGGATACATCTGGTGGAGCCTTGCAGTACTCTCCAGGCACGTTTGCCCACATTGTCATAGTATGTGCCATGCTACATAATATGATCCTGCGGAAGCAGCTGCAGCAGGGACAAAATGGTGAAGGCCCTCATAGCCCACCGCAATTGCCAAGGCCATTACAGGCACAGAGGGATTCAGACCATGAACACACTGTGCCAGCCCCAGTAGGCAGACGGAGGCATGCCCAATATGCCTATGCCTTGGCAAAGAGGGAACGTATAGCACATACTCTGACAGTGTAGGCCCCTATGGACTGACACCTCTCCACCTGCACACACAGTAAAATGGATGGCACACAAACATGACCACCTGTAAATTGTAATGTATAGGTGGCCCAATGTGTGACTCCTACATAGGCAGCCCTCAAACATTGTAAACACAACAGCTAGTGGAACACGGAATGCCAACACCTGAACAGTACATGAGCCTTACAGCATATGGTGGTGCTGTGTGCCTGTCACGTTCCCCGCCATATACATATATATATATATATATATATATATATAGATAGATATATATATATATATATATATATATATATATAGTTTTATATATATATATATATATATATATATATATATATATATATATATATATATATATATATATATATATATATATATACATATATATATGTACATATATGCATATATATAATACAGATAGAAAGGACAATAGAGTGATATATGTTGATATAGATGGATTCAGCGATATCTGCAAATATAATAGATAGTTCAATGACATTCATAACACCTTGGAGGTACAAATAAATAGGATACCACCAACTATGGAATATGTAACATACCGACATGCGTAACCACGAGGTTGAAAGACCGACAGAACACAGTACCGGAACAGTACAGCCGCGAGTAATAGTATGATGATATGAAGGGACATTTAGTCACTGCTGCCGGTGTTGCAGTCCACGTAGGTACTGTGTTCAACTGTGTTTGTGAGTGCCGTAGTCTGTGTAACTGTGCGTTGAGGGTGCCGTGTGCATTTCCGTGTGACTGTAATGTGTGTGTGTGTCGACATGTGTTTGTTAGTGCCAAGTCAGAGGCAAATCAGTACGGTAGGTGTGGGTATAGCTAGCCGTAGGCATACGGTTACTACCTGTCCCACAGTAGGAGGGACAGCCCCACCCTGGGCAGGTGTGTCCTGACATAAAACAGTACAAAGGGCAAATGTCCGAGATGGTAGGACATTAATATGTCCCATATATAACGTAATAGTCGTATTTAATAGTTATGCCTGTATGTAAGAAACGTAAATGTTACATGCAATATGATAAGTAGCCAAAGTCCCACAACAATAGGTATGTATTGAGGATAAAAGTATGTGCTAACCTGTGTACTGACCGTGGCTACGTGTTGGCCTGTAAACACTGCTGTGTGTCCCGCAAGTGTCCAACAATGACCATATGAAATGGTGGCAACCCATGGCAAACAGGCTCTTTTACCAACACAACCGCAATGACTGCAAATATCTGGGACAGAAATACAAGGGATAGCTGTCACTTACACATATCACTTGATATATCGCTGCAATTCCGGAGGTATACAAGTAGCAAGCTCACCTGCAGATGATATAGAAACCAATTAACAACGGCCCAACATACAATCCCGTAACATAAGTCTACTAACTGTTAGCTCTCTAATTAGGGACGAAGCCCACACACATATATACGGATTATGTAGAAATGCAAGGCCCACAAACCTGTATATGCTACATAAACCCACCGACATCCCCCACACTAGAAACTAAAGCAATACAAACTGTAATAGCAGCACAAACATCCAGTCAGTCAATTACATCTGCAGAACCCTCAACATACCGTGTGAGAGACACAATTAAAGGTGTCATGCAAAATTGCAGGCGTTGTATAATGGAACAAACAGCCATGTTACAGGTCTTGTTTGCAATACTCCATTACCAGACGTTGAGATGACAGGTACACCCACATGTTGAACCAAATACTCTACCTGTCACACACAATCCACGGGGGACATGAATCCAAAGTTTACTTGTCTCCATGCATAGCAGTTGCAATTACACATAACAAAACACAATACAGACCGTCTCCCCGAAGGTAGGGCAAATAGGCAACGCCAAAGTGGAGAATTCAATTATACCCCACTGTTGCCGCGTAATTGGCGAATGGAGTAGCTGCACAGCTGATATGCAAGTAATTAGTCACTCAGGAACACCAATTGGTGGGATGAATCCACATGTTACAGGTATCAACGTATATAAGGATGACTTGCCAGACATTCAAACCGTATGCTTATACCGAATACCAGTTGAAACACTGTGAGAGAGATAGAAACGAAACGCCATAACGATAACAAGGTATGTAGAACACCCGTTATGTATAGCATGATCTGTATTAATTAGTTTTACTGTATGTATAGCCTGGTTTGCATTAATTAAATGTGTCCGCAATGCATAAAGTGGGGAAAGGTTTTTATGTAGTGATGTCTTGCTGAGCATACTAACGCTTGTAGAAACTGTGCGTCCAGCAGTGGGACACAAGGTACACAGCACAGACACCACAAGGGATGCTACATGAGGGCGTTAAACAGAACAATTCCATACAACCCGCCGTCAGTGGTGGGGTATGTCCAACAAGGACGTGCCATAGCAGGGGATAGTATATGTTGATATACTGTCACAGCATGCATGTGTATGGGCATATAACGTTAATGATATATCTAAGGTGGTCCTGCTGTGCAAGTATGCTTTGCATTATGGGATACTATGTGAAATATGTGTAATGTATAGTATGGTAGGTAGATATGACAGATATTCTACACAGCATAACAGGCATATCATGCATACCACAGGTATCGTCTATTGGCATGTACAATAACAGGATACATATGGCTTGTAGGCATGGGACATTGTAATAGCATGATAGCTAATCTAAATGGAAGGGCTACCAAGTAAACATGCATAAAGGACATGTAATAGCTTCACAGGTGCATAGTGGGGTATTATGCAGTCTGGCAAGTCCATGTGTAAGCACAACTACAGTGTTCACACTAGTGGCACCTCTCTAGGGTAGTGTCCTGTGAACAGCAGAGCCATGTGTCACCTGCACCTCTGCACAGTACAGCCACTGCAGTGATCCCAGGCCTACATGTGTCTCCCAGCCACCAAGGGAGGTATCACATGAACAGTGCTACTGAGTGTCCCTGTGTGATGTACATAGGACTTATGTTCCAAAGCATGGTGAGTGTCCGGTTTGAGAATGTAACCCTCAAGCACATCCCACTCATTGTGGCGTGTGTGCACATATCCATGAGCATGTTGCTCATCGTGGTTTTTGCTTATGTCGCGTATGAGGAGTATATCCATTAATAATGTTGTGGACATGGGCCTTGTCTGATCAGCAGAGGTCACCCCTGAGTATGTAGTATGCAAATGTGTACAGATGTGGTGTTCATAGTGCAGCCGCATACTTAAACTGTCGGAGCTCAGTAAACGTTATGGTGTGTTAATGTTGTTGTATGTAAACCTGTAGCTGTTGTGTAAGGTACACCATAAATGGGGTGGTGTACCCTTGAATGTGTGTAGATGTCTTGAGTTCAGAGGTACAATGGGTGCCTATGTACCAGCTACACACCCAGTACAGATAGGTGTGGCCACGTAGAAGGATATCCACTCCACAGTGGCAGTACAGTAACCACAGGAGTGGGTGCGACATATGTGTGTACTGCAAACATGTACAATGTGATATGTATGTAGAGGACTACCACCCATGTGATAGTCAGTGGGTGAATGGTGTAATGCAAAGGTGATGTTCATGCACCT
This sequence comes from Protopterus annectens, assembly GCF_019279795.1. Lineage (NCBI taxonomy): Eukaryota > Metazoa > Chordata > Ceratodontiformes > Protopteridae > Protopterus > Protopterus annectens. The sequence continues at coordinate 681,748,655 of NC_056751.1, read as the reverse complement.
TGTGTCATGCAGCTTGATGCCATGATAGTCATATCATGTATCTGTCACAGCGACACCCGTATGGATGGAGTCAGTATCAGCTGGTGGAGCAATCATGGAGCTTTGTATGCAGGGGTTTGAAAGCTAGGCAGGGAAAGTCCCCAGTGCTAGCCTGTACCACAGGGAAGCATATACTGAACATGAGGGGCCCTAAGACTGAGGACTGTGGTATGCCAAATGTACCTCACATGTAGTAGGTACTATGGTATGCTGGCCTCACTGTGTGTGTCCTGTCCATGAGCCACATTGCATAACATCCTGAGACATAGGGTACGATGTGCAGGTGGATGTGGATGTTGTCAATACCAGAATGGAGAATGGTGCTGAAAGGCAATGAGAGGACAATGTAAGATGTGTGTACTCCCATACCATCAGCAGCTGCCCTGGTAACTGTATGAAAGGAGTCCACCATGTGTAGGGGCCCTAACAAGCCCAACCCGGGTGGCAACAAAGGACGGGAGCCCAACAATGTCTCTAAGAATGACGTCCTTGATGATGTGCCCCATAGCCATGCAGAACAGTCCAGTCAGGTGTGTAGGACTATAGTCCCACTTGTGCATTGTGGTGCCACCTGTGTGTAGTGTGATAAATGCTGCTGTGTGCCATTCAGGGGCTACAATTTCTGAAACAAGGCTATTACTGAATATGGTGGCCTAGTGGGGAGACATGTCATTCAGAGGTTGGTGGACATCACAGCCTGGGACGTTGGAAGGTGACATGGAGCCAGTGTCCCAGGACATATAGAGTGCAGGTCAGTACTGTGTAGGTGTGACCACAGGGACACCACAATGTTCCTGTATGGATTGTGGCCCTGTAGTGAGTGAGAGGATGTAATGTTAGCATTGAATCCATCCTCCAGCATGTTGCCAACATCACTTGGGTCTGTAATGTTCCTGAGTGACTGTTGTATATGACAGCAGATGTGGGTGTTGCCATCGACTACTGACATACCACCATAATGCCTGTTGGTACACCCCGGAATGTGTCGCAGTCATGTTTACGTAGCTAGTCTTGGAGTATGTGATGAGGGACCCTGTGGCCCTACCATGGCTTACCAGTGAGCCACCCCACCCATGGGAATGTACACCACTGTGCAACAGCCTACACCTGTTGTTGTACATCATATGTCCATGGAACATGACCACCAGAGTGGCGTCTGTTATCTGGTGTGTACCATCATGGCTCTGTGTGGAATAGCATGATCCATGCAGTTGTGTACATGCTAATGAAGTGCACTGGGGTATGTGTCAGCATTTGTATGTGCATTGTCCATCTGCACGGGTGTCATGACGTTAACAACCGCTGTCAGCAGACGTCTGTAGTAGGTGTTGTAGTACTCATGTACTGTGTATGCTGTGATGGGTCTGGTGCCGGGATGTGGCTAACAAGGTTGATTAACATATGTTCGGAATCCACCAATGAGGGGATATCCCCAGGTGTGTAACACCAGTCACATGTCAAGGTTAATGTAGGTCTTGGAGGTGGTGTGTATGGGTTGATCCAGCAGAGCGCAGGTTATGACTCATGGATGTGTCGGTACATGAGTGGCTATCCCAGTTAAGTGTGGGGTAGTGTCAGTCACACATCAGTAGTAGCTGTCTGAGGCCCACTGTCCAATATACCAACAAATAAGGTATGTTAACCGTAGGGTATGATGTTGACTCCATAGCTTGTTACAATGTGTATAGCGGTCCCGGACACAGTTAGTTGCACATGGAGCACCTCTGATGCATTGTGCTAAGTAACTAGCCAGGATGTGTGCACAACATAGTGGGATATGGGAACCCCTTCAGCTGTGGGTGTGCCGGTCCAGGTATGTGCCTGAAAGGTATGGTCTGTCTATAACCTGTCATTGCAGGTGTGCTCTGCAGAGCCTAGAGACAGGTCCCAGTCACTGCAGAGATTTTTGAGTGGTGCATTATAAGGTGTGCCTTGCCTGCGTGCATCACAGAGGAAGATGCAAGCATTGTGTCACATGACCCCATGTCATGCTTGCCAGTTCCCATTCTGCCGGTGACAGTTATTGGAAACTGTGCAGGGCAGCCAGTATAGAAGCAGCAAGAGCCTTCCATGTGAGCTGTACTCCCAGGGCTGACAAGTGCAAGTCATCTGTGCCACAGCATTGTGTTTGACCAGGTCAGTCAAAGCGGACAGATACCAGATGCCTGTGGAATGACAATAGGAGCATAGGCAACTGTTGAAGTGACACAGTCGGTCATTGTACAGTGGTAACATGTCCGGATGAATGCAAAATGCTCCCCAGAGCTTGGCCCACACCCTCAGGGCTATAAGACTGGTGAGCTATTGCATGTCCCTGCACACGTAGTCTGTGAAGTGGCATCACAGGGCAGTCACACTAACATGGAGAATGACAGTCACATCATACCTGGTGAGGTGTGGCATGGGTGCATAGGTTATGTTGCAGAAGCAGTTACCCAACAGCAAGATGTAAGCGACTATCGCCTTGTGTAGCCTGCTGTGTCGAACTGCACTGTGACTCCCTACAGAGTCAACTATGACTGGTGTGTTGTGAATGTTATAACTCCCTATTGGCTGTATGTGATGGGCACACATGAGTCTGTGGGCTATAAGTTGGTGATGTTGTCTTCCATGATGGGGGCTACCTCTGGTGCCTACACTGAGTATGGAGACGTACTGCACAAGTTGTCCTCGTAGGTGTGGCCAGTGGTGTAGATCATGTGAGACTATGTGATGGGTGGGGTATGTTGCGAATGTTACACATCCCCAAATGACTGTCAGGTGCAGTCAGGGTTGGTGACAGCATTACCCCCAGCCATAGCTGTCAACCTCCTGTCCCAAAAATGAGGAACGTTAGCCCTCATAATGTGTGACAAATGGGCAAAACATGGAACACTTACAACTGGCTTACTAACAGCTTCAACTAGGAAGGGCATATGATGGCTAAAATAGGCTGGTTTTACGTATAAGAAAGATATTCTAATGAACTAATATGATTCCCATCTATTTAGCCATGGCTAGCAGGTAAACAATTTCCAACAATGAATGTGTGATAGACCCTTTCAATGTGGAACCTTGAGGAACGTGCACCTTTTAAGACCCCAAATGAGGTACGTTCCTCGTAATTAGGTACACTTGAGAGCTATGCCCCCAGCACTGCTGGAGAAGTGCATCCCCCACAGGCTGTAGTGTTGTATGTTGGGAGGTTAACATTGAATGTGTACATGAGACAATTGCTCTATTGCCACATGTATGACATATTCCTCCTATAGATAGGCAGTAGCACTGGTACGTGTACAACAGCTGTTGTACCATAAGCAAGCTGGGGAGTGTAGGACAGCCAGTGTACCTGTGGGAAATGGTGTGGAATGGGTGCTATAGTAATCAGTAGCTCATGACATGCTCACAAGTTCTGAACAAGCTCCTAGCATGACCATACAATACAGATAGGGTGTTGGATAATATCAACCCACAAGTGGTGATGACAGTCATTTTGGGTGGCACCGTAATATTACCCTGCTGAGTATGGTGTGCATGTTCATGAACCATTATCACTGTAGATGTTAGCAGTGCAGATGTACAAGACAGCATGGATGTTTGATTACAAATACCTTTGTATGTCACAGGAGTGTTCCACCAGTGGCCTTTTGACAGACTCACGACTACAAAAGGTACAAGAGTGACATGTGCACATCACACCAGTGCCAGCTACAGTAGAACAGGGTTAATGTGTTGTACCCCACCCTCATTGTAGCCCATACCACACAGACAAATGTTAGGCATCTGTGTATGTAAAGCTGTGAATGGACATGACCTATTAGTATAGCTGTGTCAGTGTTGTGAACAACATACAGAATGGGCTGTGTGGGTGAGGTGTGTGACATATGTGCACAGTCTGATGGATGATACCAGCATTGTTACCGCTAGGTGAGCATCCCTGTACCCATAAACTACTACCTAGGCTGTGGTCAACATTATGGACACTGTGTAAGGGATGGTGCTGTGCAGTGCACCCCCCGACTTGGTGACATCTCCAGGCCCTTTAGCTAGTCATATGAGGTACCCATGTCATGTCAGGGTGCCATCCATTAGCACGGAGATCTCTGGACAGGCATATACAGCACTGTAGTGACCAATATTGGATCACATACCACCTTTAAGGGGTAATGGCTATGCATGGATGTGCGATACCAGCCTTCACAATCCTCACCTCCACTATGCAGCATGCTGTCTACCTTGCAGAAAGACATTTGCTACACCATATTTGAACATCTTATCAGTGTTTGTTACTGATACAGGATGCCTTTGTTATATACTCTTTCAAGTTACTGTCACTTTATCTGGCAAGTTTTTTAGGCACAGGTAGTTCAAGGAGAACTCTAAGATGTGTTTCAATTAATCAATTGATGATCCACCCTACCTTTTGGCTATTCGCCATTGGAGAATTTGAATTAATTGAATAATTGGAATGTGTTTAAGTAAGATGGTTTGTTCCCTAGTCTTTGATCTGAAGAAGCATAGTAATATGCGAAAGCGCTCATCCACAGTTTTATTCTAATAAAAGATTTTGGTTTTTACAAATGCTGCTGCCGTTCTTGTGCCTGAGACTGTACGTGTTTTGTTGCTCCTAAAAAAAAAAAAAAAAAAAAACATTTGCTACACCATGATGATGGACATGCTACATGTCCATATCCTGATCTATAAGACATATGTCATGGACAGCCACAGTCCTAGTACTAGGATCACCACAGGCTGGACAGATCACTGTGCCATATATGTGACATACTCCCGCCATACCATGCAACCCCATCCAACAAAGCTGCACATGTCATCCCAGTCATACATGGTGTGATGGCCGCATGGTAGATGTACTATCAACTGACTGGATCAGTAATGTGGCACTGATGCACCTTGCGGTGGCATAATGGCTGTCTGTTACAGCTGGGAAACCGTGCTTGCACATGCTATGGTTGATAACCATCCCTGCGAATGTCATTTGACTAGCCATTGTCCCATGTCTATCACATCTGCAGTACAGGTGATCCGTGGCAGGATGTTGAACAGTTGTACAGTGCTGTGTAGATGTATATGGCAAAACACATGCATGTACAGGTGTCCATGCGTATGTGTGCATTGTCACTGCTCAAGTCCATTACGGCTGTGTCTGTGTTGATATGTGACATATACACAGCATCCAGGTCAACAACATTACCGTGGACACATCCAGGCATGTGCAGATAGGTAAGAACACAAGTGCAGGCAAATAGACATGCCCACAGCAAGACAGCATTTACATGGAGTATGAACACTGTAATGAGGTGACACACATATATTGTGATGATATCAAATGCATAATGGGTGTGACATGTGTGTGACACAAACACGTCAGTCGTGTCAGTGTCATGATGCTTTGCAAAGATAACTGTGCAGATGTGGTAGATATCATAGAAATGTATGTGCAGCAGTATCTCTGTACATCTCTGAAACTGTGACCTGTCACCATCATTATGTCTTACAGATAATGCCCCGTACACGCCTCCCAGCATACAGCCGCCAGGAGGATGATGTCCTCATCCCACAGCTCCATTACAACTATGACTTGTTGTTCAGCCATGTGCCGCAGCATGCCCAGCAACGGGATGACCTGTGGCAGGATCTACGCAGGAGGGTGAATGATGTGGGTGGCCATAACCGCACCTACCAGCAGGTGCACAGACACTGCACGAACTTGATACGACATGCAAAACAGCGTGCCACTGCAATCACCAGGGAACAAGGTGGAACAGGTGGTGGGCCACCAACCCAGCCCCCACTCACACACACCGAGGAGCTACTGGCCAGTCTGGGGACACCCAGGGAACAGCATCCACAAACACTAGCTGCCATCGTGGAGGTGGGTGTCTCCCAACCAATGAGCCTGGAGTTGCCTGGTAAGTCAGTACTGCACATATGGCTATTATATCCCATTTAGTTGCATGTGTCACTGTACATTATGTAAAGTAACAACATATGCAAGGTATGTGGACACACATGCTGCATACTACAGTATGCTATGCTGTGTATGCACACATGTGCATACTATATGCTATTACACAGGTGAATGTGTTCATATGCACAGTGCAACCTGTGGCTGTCATACAGTCATGGATAATGTTCATACTGCTGTGTCACCCCTATACAGGTACCTCTGGCGTGCTGCACAGACATGAGTCCATTGCAGGTGAGACTGTCATCAGTATCAGGCATGTTACAGTGTAGATCTATTTGCCATGTAGCCAGTTAACACTTACACACCTGATGTTTGTTCCAGTCATGATATGCAGGTCGCATCACCCATCATTCACACAGGCCACCCATGTGCATACAACGGTGGAGGTGTTCTACAATGGAGGCATATGTAGTATGCATTGGAACAACATGTGTGGTACGCACACAGTACCACACAGTGAGCTGTGATATGGGCAGCCCACAGGTGTCACCATTGTGTCATATGCCCCTGCATTGGGTGCACACATTGTGATGTGCCACCTGACATGTCCCAGACACAGTGTTCTGTCTGCAATATTGTCACACTATCGCATGACCTATACCCCACATACCAAACATACAACCCATTGTCTTTATAGCCCTGTGGATTGTGACATATCTGACATCTATGGGTGTATGTCATATGGGACAACACAGACATGTGAGATAGATGGCCATCACACACATTTGGCCAACACATGTGCACACATGGCCATGGGGGATGGCCAGAGACATGTAGCCACACAGTACATGGGATGTGTATACACCCTGTCCAGAAATGGTCCAATTATAGCCTTAGTTGACTGATTATACAGTTGATCTGGTACACTGGACATCCTAAAAGCCTGTGCACAGCTACTGGAGGTGTCACTGAAGTCTACCATATACGATCTGTTGAACATCACGACTGTGTTGCAATTATGGCTATGCAATGTGTACATATTATGCATTCTACAGCAACATAGATGCCTCATGATGCCATGCAGTGTAACAGTGTCTGTACGTCACATTGTAAAGCAATGTAGATGGCTCACACTACCCTCCCATGCTCATGCACATTTGCTGAACATGCATTCTATCTGTAGGGCATACACACAACACTGCAATGTGAAGCCCAGTATGATGCTATACATGTGTCCGGACACCATTGTGTTAGACATGCATGCATGTTATTGCACATGTCAGCAGATTACATGTCAAGGTCACGTCAGCCATGTGTACTGTTATCCTGTTCTGGGCCACATGGTGTATCACGGGGATGCATGCATACTACCATGATTGTGTGAACTGCATGGCTACAGATATGATACCTGCTTACTGTAGTGTGCACCCCAGGGAGGTATGCTTACTAACTCTATTAATGTCTGAGCTGCATGCCCTCTGCTGTATCACAGGCATGCTGCTTGCCATCTGACAAATCACATGCATGGTGTGTCTGTGTGTGTCTGTGTGTGTGTGTCTGTGTGTGTGTGTCTGTGTGTGTCTGTGTGTGTGTCTGTGTGTGTGTGTGTGTGTGTGTGTGTGTGTGTGTGTGTGTGTGTGTGTGTGTGTGTGTGTGTGTGTGTGTCTGTGTGTGTCTGTGTGTGTGTGTGTGTGTGTCTGTGTGTGTGTGTGTGTGTGTCTGTGTGTGTGTGTGTCTGTGTGTGTGTGTGTGTGTGTGTGTGTCTGTGTCTATTGTACTTTACAGTATTTCTTTGCATTCACAGGTGATGTACGTGTGTTACCCTCCTGCGGTCCATCTGATGTTAGTGTCCCCACAGATACTAGCGGTGATGAACATATGCATGAGGTACAGGCATGGTTGTCAGGGGCTGAATCTGTGCCAGTGGTTACCATCCCAGCTATGCCCCCCTCTTCCCCGCACACAGTTCTGCTGCCAACACATACCGCATCACCAGTGGCCATAGAGGAAGGACAGTCAGCGTCTGTTAGCATGGAACATGAACATGTGGCGGCTACAGAAGGTGTGTCTACACACTATAGTGTCAGTGTAATGACTGCAGATGTGCCACACAGGCATGTGGCCAGTGCTGTTCATAGGAGGACCTCTGGCAGACATGCACCTGCAGGACAGAGCGCAGCAGCTGGTATCACCAGACACATGTTCCAGACTGTAATGGCGGCACAGGCACGTGCTGAATGGCAGAACAGAGAAGGGCAGAGGCTGCAGAGGGCTGCTATCCATACCCTAAATGACAACATCCAGGCATTGGCAAATGCTCAACAGCAGATTGCTGATGTTCTGGATAGGCGATTGGGTGAAATGGTCAGAATCCTTGACCGAGGCATGGCAATCCACGAGCGGGAGCTGTCTGTGCTGGAACATCTGGTAGGAGTGAGGCGTAGGCCACGTGGACATAGGCCAGCAACACCACCTAGTGTAGGTCGACGTGAGCGTGCCACCTCACATGCCGGTAGCACTAGCAGTGCAGCTGGTACTGCACTGTCAACACCAGGACACAGCAGGCCATGTGGACGTGGCCCTGGATGTTCTCAGTGGGGACACAGTTCCAGCAGACATGTGTCGTCGGACAGTAGCCAGTCTGTACCTCCACCTGGTAGTGCCCATGCAACCCCAGGCAGGCACAGGTCACGTGGCCATGGACGGACACAGTGAGCTGTACAACCTGGTCTGTACAATCTGGGGCTGTCAATTATACCCTGTGTAGGCCTCACAAATGGCAGAACTGTGTACACACATACACGCACACAGAAAACACAACTGTAGGGCTCCACAACATCCACATGCATTCTGAACAGACATGTCCAATCAACTCACTGGCCCTTACACACACACATGATGTTTTCCATTGGTGCAGCCTATGCCGCTGGCAAACATATCACCCTGTGCATATGATGAAGCCTGTGCCACATCCCTGTCATCCACACCATCGGTGCAGGGTTATGCACAAATATTCTGATGCACAGGGTGAGCAGAATAGTGAGAGGTGTATGTAATATAACCTGTGTATGCATAGTGAGGGATGTGTATGTTGCAGTGGTTGTGTGTGAATACTGAGAGATGTGTATGTGACATAGGTTGTGTACTGTCGACATGCACCAGTCATACCATGCAGTGCAGGTGCAGCATGCATTGTGATGTGTTCACGGTATGTGTCTCGGTTACATCTGTAGCACCATGTTGGTTGTGATACCCTGGTTCATACCTCTCAGGTGTACCTCATTATGAAGAACGTACCTCATTTGGGGTCTTAAAAAGTTCATGTTCCTCAAAGTTCCTCAATGTTCCACATTGAAAGATTCTTTCACACATTCAGTGTTAGGAATTTTTTAAATGAAATGCATGGTAAATAGAAATGAATCATATTAATTCATTAAAATATCTTCTTTATAAGTAAAACCAGCATATTTTAACCATCCTATGGCCTTCCTAGTTGAAGTTGTTAGTAAGCCATTAGTATGTGTTCCACATTTTGCCCATTTGTTCCACATTATGAGGGTTAGTGTTCCTCATTTTGGAGATGGAAATTTGAGAGCTATGCCCTGGTTCCCTCCTATTTTGTACTTGCATGTGCCTACAGGTAGCAGTGTTTGCAGTCCCCCACGTGTAACTGTGGATTACTCACAGGCACATCTGGCAATATCAGCATGCTACATGTACCCTCAACCTGACTTTTGGAAACACCAACATGACACAGATGTCCGCACATATACTGCACCTGATGCATGTGGTCAGTGCCACAGGCTACACTGGACAGAGACGTGACACATAGCAGGACACATTACAGGTATGGTAACATGGTGCAGGGGTTGTACACAGTGGTCTGGCCAATGATGATGTGAGGTGTCACTTGGTAGCTGGAGGCCACACTGTGCAGCAGTAGGACCCTGTAACAGTACGGGAACATGGCCACATTCACGGGGTGTACACCACTATAACGCACACCCCATATTGTTCAGGTGGGGACCCTTGCCTATGTGGTCATCACCCTCACAGTATTATGCACCCACACAACATGTCACAGAGAAGGAACATGCACAGGTAGCCAGTATGGCTGGGACCTATGGCATCAACAGGGTAGTGCACTGCATCACCATTACGGGTTAGTCACCATGTGGGGTTAGTGATCATTTCTCACTGTATATTAGCATACACCCTCACACCAAGCACCAGACATACATACAGACACACACACACTGTGGTGACCACACATGTGTATACAGACAGCCGACGTGTGTGATGCACCACACCAGCCGACATAATGCTTCCCACACTGACGTATGTACAGATCTCTACAATGGTGTACAGGGATGTGTAACAACTGGGACATATTCCACGTGATATGTGGCATCTTTGATCACACATTCGGACACACATGGCAGTGCTGGGTATGATACACCTGCCATATGATGACACGTTTGATAGACATGCAGCGGTATTGATTGCATTATGTGTACCAACGCTATATCTGGCAAATGTGCTGCTATATGCACACGGGAGGTTGTAGGTGTTACAAGTGCCATGTGACATATAGTTGGTAACACCTGACCACTGCGTATGCATTATGTCAGCACCATCACATAACAGCGACACGACATAGCATACTGTTTGCACATGGCATGATGGGATGATGTGTGACACAACTGTGAGCCACCCCCTGCACACATTCATCTACACAGGTGGTTCACCACTTTATGTACACACATCCCTCCATGCGTGCTGTTTGTATGTCACCGTATACAGGTGTCAATGATGGGTCTGCATTGCAACTGCATGTCGTAGTTAGGTGCAACTATGTTACGGACATCGGCCACTGCACATGCATGGTTGCTGCATGCACAATACAGATGTCACATGTGTCTCCTGTTGCCATGTTTGCATGCATTGCTATTGTTGGACATGTGTGTTGACCTACATAACACATGGACTGTGGTATGATATCACGGGTGTCACAGGTGACCAGTACAAGGGTATGTGTCCCGGTCAACATTGCTACCCCTTGTAGTGTGAGTATTCAACAGACATGGACCCACCTTCCATTTGCTTGTGTAGCATTGATTAGGCCACTGTTATGCATGAGGTACATCAAAGACTATGTATGTATGTGTTGTGTGCGCAGTCCATGCACACATCCACACAATCACATGTATGACACATCCAGACATGTGTTCATTGGTGTACAGCAACAGTCATGTGTCACAGCTGTGTAAGGGCCGTGGTATGTCTTGAGCTGACCTGTTCATGTATACTGGTATCATTGCAATGCATAACACCTGTTGGATCCCTGTTGGTACATGTGCACTCTGCACAGCTGGTGTACACCTCTGTACAGCCCAGTGGTCATGTGTCACATGGTGTTGTGGTACTGTAAGGCTGTGTAGTGCTGCACCGACAACATGGTGATGACTTGACAGCTACAGTGTACACTGCAGTGTGTACGTGTGTGACCTGCACCTGTGACAGCTGTGATGGCAGCTATGTGTGTACAGGTCACTGCATGTGTGACCGCCCTGTGCGTGAGGACAGTTATACCTTACTGTGACCTTCTTTACTGTGCCCTTCTGTATGTACACTCCATCTGCATGCACGACAGGCCTTTGCAACAGCTGTGTGAGCATGCCCAGTATGCTGTTATGTAGATGGACACACAGTACAGTCCATGTACGCAGTTGTGTAGATGGACACACGGTACAGTCCAATCTGAGACCTTCAGTGTTTACACTCCATCTGCATGCAAGATGGCCCTTTGCAACAGCTAAGTGTGTGAGCATGCCCAGTATGCTGTTGTGTAGCTGGACACCCAGTACAGTCCATGTACGCAGTTGTGTAGATGGACACACGGTACAGTCCAAACTGAGACCTTCCGTGTTTACACTCCATCTGCATGCAAGACGGCCCTTTGCAACAGCTAAGTGTGTGAGCATGCCCAGTACTCCGTTGTGTAGATTGACACACAGTACAGTCCGAACTGATGTATATTACCAGGTGTGCGGCCATGGCCAGTGACACCTTCTGTCGGTGATGTCCCTCTGTGCATGGGCATGGCCGTTGACATCCTGTATTGCCACGGTGGTCATCCAGGCAACGGATTTCCATCTTCAACGTCAGGATGGATGCCTACCAAGTACACACTGGGTGACTATCTGGAAGGGTGTACTGTCTGTGGTGTGTACTGTGTCTATGAATTGTTGTTGTAGTGCTCCATACATGTATAGTTGCCCCGAGTACACCACTGCCATGTGGTTGTATACATCTACCGTGGGACAGTACTATGTCTGATCGTACACTCTCTTTACAATCCCTGCCGGCGTCCTGGCATTTGCGGATGTTGACACACGCCTAGAAGTATGCCTGTGGGACTGCTGTGTTTAGTAATCTCAGTAGCGCGTTCTGTAAATGTGTCATGCTGTAGTGTGATAAGGTAGTTAGGTGTAAGTTCGATTCCCAGCCCTGCCAAGTGTGTATGTGCGCATGCTCCCATCTGCCTGGGGACTCAGGTTATGCTTTTAGATGCTTCACACCACAGATATATCCTGCTGGCGTCTTTGCCTTTGCGGATGTCGACACGCACCTAGAAGGATGCCTGTGGGACTGCTGTGTTTAGTAATCTCTTTAGTGTGTTCTGTAAATGCTTCATGCTGTAGTGTGATAGGGTAGTTAGGTGTAAGTTCGATTCCCAGCCCTGCCAAGTGTGTGTGTGTGTGTGTGTGTGTGTGTGTGTGTGTGTGTGTGTGTGCGCATGCTCCTGTCCACCTGGGGACTCAGGTTATGCTTTTAGATGCTTCACACCACAGATATATCCTGCTGATGTCTTTGCCTTTGTGGATGTTAACACGCACCTAGAAGAATGCCTGTGGGTCTGCTGTGTTTAGTAATCTCGGTAGCGCATTCTGTAAATGCGTCATGCTGTAGTGTGATAGGGTAGTTAGGTGTAAGTTCATTTCCCAGACCTGCCAAGTTTGTGTGTGTGTGTGTGTGTGTGTGTGTGTGTGTGTGTGTGTGTGTGTGCGCATGCTCCCGTCTGCCTGGGGACTCAGGTTATGCTTTTAGATGCTTCGCACCACAGATATATCCTGCAGACATCTTTGCCTTTGCGGATGTTGACACGCACCTAGAAGAATGCCTGTGTGTCTGCTGTGTTTAGTAATCTCGGTAGCACGTTCTGTAAATGCGTCATGCTGTAGTGTGATAGGGCACTTAGGTGTAAGTTCGATTCCCAGCCCTGCCAAGAGTGTGTGTGTGTGTGTGTGTGTGTGTGTGTGTGTGTGCATGCTCCCGTCCACCTGGGGACTCAGGTTATGCTTTTAGACACTTCACACCACAGATATATCCTGCTGACATCTTTGCCTTTGCAGATGTCGACACGCACCTAGAAGGATGCCAGTGGGACTGCTCTGTTTTGTAATCTTGGTAGCGCATTCTGTAAATGCGTCATGCTGTAGTGTGATAGGGTAGTTAGATGTAAGTTCGATTCCCACCCCTGCCAAGTGTGTGTGTGTTTCCAGCTGCATGACAACAGTACATTGCTTTTACAGTATTCACTCACCATAACATCTGTGTGGCATCTTTGCCTTTGATGCCGCTGTCTACAGGCTAGACGTATGCTTGTGTGATTTCCGTGATCTACTACTCACGGTTGCACGTTCTGTCACTGCGTAATGCTGTTGTGTGGCACAGTGGTTACATTCATGTTCTGCTCACAACCCTGTCACGTGTGTGTGTGTCTGTGTGTGTATCTCTCTCTCTCTCTCTTGCATGGACAGCTGACTGTTTCATGTATCGCATATTTGCATAGCTTTCACATACCAATGGGGTATGTTGCAAATCTCAACATTGTCCGTGCAACGTTCATGTTACGGGCAGTGTTATACACCCTTACAGGCGTTTGCTGTATAGCTTGGCAGACATCTATCCTTGCTGTACTCTCACTCTACTCATACACGCCGGAGGCTTCATGTATCATGGCCTAGTTTTGCTGTGTGTATGTCTATTTGTGCTGTGTGCATGGCTGTGGGTATGTCCCACTATCATCATTTGTAAAGGTGACAGCCTTATAGGTACTTCATGTAGACTGCTGTGTCATTTGACATGTTAGCACATACCTGCGGACAGTACTGAACGTCTTACTGCAGCGCTTTTCATACCTTCTGCATTATCTTGCAGTCGATAATGCTGTTTCCTCACACATGTATCTGTTTCTGATCATACCACTCCACCTCCTAGAGCAAACATCTGGACAAAGCCTTAGGTGATAGTGGGACACATAGGGGCAGTATTTACATATTGCTCTTACAAACGTAGATAGTTGACACAATAATAGGTTTTGCATTAGTATGACTTTTCTAACGGATTTGGTGTCTTAAACTCACATGTTTGTCATTATTTCATGACTTCAGTTCTTAGGAATTTGCCAGAATGGTACTGATTTTACGTGGAACACACCAAACAAATGAGGCAGAACTCTGCACATTCTGCGTAAATCTGTACAGTTGCGGAGTATGTGTCTGATACAAGATATCAACTTTCTGACACCAATACACACACTGTACGGCGGCATCACAGGCCACATGCCATTACATTTATATTGCAGGACACACCCACCCAGAGGGTTGTATTCCTCACACAGGCCAACGGCTGCTTATCCACACTAATTAGTCTATCATGTACCATATGTGTACGCCGGTATTTGCTCTTTCCGTCAGTGGCAGAGCTCACGCAGTATGGGGACTGGACATTGTAACGATGACACTGCATGACACCCTGAGGGACACATTTCTTTTGAGTCTATTAACCTTCCGCATTGACTTTCACAGGGCATATGTTGTCATTCACATTTGTCGGAGTACATGCGTATGACTTGTACATGTTTTGTCATTTGTCCTGACGTCTTTCTTCTCACCTGTCCACCTAGTATCACTAGTTCTGTACATGTATTTTGGACAAGTTACCTTCATACCCCTAACCTGTACACATTATGGGTAAACACCCTGATGTTTGACCTTTGCTCTTCTTACATTTGTCATAGTAATGTGCCTTTCTGGTAAATTACTGGCAAAGCATTACGAACTGTGCGGTTAGATAATAGTGACTGACATTTGTATGTCATGATTAGTAACACTCATAACATTCATATTCCTGGCTACGCCAGTATTCTATCAATGTTCTGACTTAGTCTGGGGTATATCTAATATAGTCCCTATTTGTATTTCATGTACTATGCCTTAGTGCAGCTGTCTTATTCTGACAGTTTGCCAGGTATGGTTACCATCTTGGTCGTACGCATGTCCATCCATGATAATCGCCTACATGACACTGATATAGGGCCCTACATATTCCCACAATGGTTTACGCAATATCCAGTGGATGGTTTGCCCCATTATTGAGAATATAGGCGTGTGCTATACCCACATCACTCCCACGGGGCGGACCTAATAAATCTCTGCCAAACAACACCTAGGCCCATTTCTGCATACCCATGATTCCCATACCTGACACCCCTCCACAGTACCCATTACAGATGTTTAATGTGAGTGGTACTAAAGTGTGGAGACACTTATATGCACTCCCAACTCTCCGGATCTCAGTTCGTACGTCATACATTCTATCGACACATGTGTCATTACCCTTGCACCTGCTACTGTTGCATGTACAGCTATATTGTATTTGCTGAGGTCACTTATTTTGTATCAATGACGGTTGACACTACGTATGGATCAATTTTTGGGGTCCTGCAATAGACACCTATATGCATGTTTAAAGTGTGGAACTTGCTGGACTGTCACTTTCTGGCCAATGGTTTGGAAAGCAGCGGTTTATTCACCTTTCGTGCATGTCTGTTTGTCTACCCATATTAGCTATGCCGTGGCCTATTTATGTACATATGTCATATCTACGGGACATATGTTTGTTGTGTATACATATATACATGTACAGTCCTCATTTCATAATTTGCTTTGGTTTACGTCTGTGGATTATGTGCATACACATATATCTATATCCATACCATACCTTTCCACTGTACAGATTGTCGCAGAATGTACAGCTGGTTGCCTCTTTATCTTTGGTGTGTTTTTCATAACCTTGTGTCTATCTGGCAATGTAGTGGCATTTCATTAAAGACTTACATTGGGAAATACTGGCAAGCAGTTCAGGTTACGACTGCATACCCTTCAGAGAATCCATGCTACTGACAGACCCGTTATTCTATCCACTTTCTATGTTTGTTCTGGCACATATCTGGGGTTTTTCCCTATTTGTACTGGTAGTTTGCATGCCTTTGTCCGGTTTCATACTTTACAGGGTTAACAGGTTTGAGCCATGTATATCTAACGTGGGGTAAACAGCATTCATTTACTATGCTGTGAGCGGATCACACACAGGCGCACTTGCATTTACATGTTGTGGGTTACATCTGTTTAATAAATGTGTGCTTGCACGGCCTTTCATACATCTGACAATAACACTTACTTATCTGTAGTCCGGTTTACGGACTGGTGTGAAACACACGGTTCACCTTTACGTATTTAACTGTGTATACAGCACGAACGCATTCATTACACTTTACAGGGATATCTGCAGTGGTCATAGGTCAACCGGGACTGCATTCATGTTGGACGGATGCCGGAAACAGTATTCTGTTACTGTTCTGCCTCATTGATATGCATACCCATAGTACTTAGCTACATCAACATATGCCTCACCGCTTCACTTACAACACAGGCATCCATTCCCCTGCTGTGGGAAACGCGGTACTACATATAACACATTCCGTATTGCCTACTGCTGTGGACCCCAGCTGCATTGTTAATGACTCCGAGGATATGCAGAACACCAGGGCATATAGTCGTATCACATACACATTTCTGATTGTCAGGGTGTTCATGTAGTGATCTGGGTATGGGCTTGTCCGCCTGGTGAATGGAACTTCCCTGGCCGAGTTCAAATGTCGGATGAAGCATGTGGACAGGGAGCATCTCCCTATTATGAACATTTTACCTGTATTTATAGACACGTGTTTGGGGACCTATCAGGAGCTTATTCTGTTGGCTGTACATATTATGGGTGGGGTTGTTACGGTCCATACTCCACGGTGAGGGGGGGTTCCCATTCACATTTGACTATTACCTGTATTCATTCATACAGGGATTATTTTCTTGGACATGTTGTGACTACAGGTATGCAGTTGTACATTACACAAATGGCATGACTTGTTACTGTACATATGTACGGACCATACCTCTTGACCTCTTTGAGCAACAAATCTGAGCAAACCCTACATGATGGGGAGAGTAAGAGGGACACATTTTAACTAGTTTCCTTACAAGCTTATAACGTTGATAGAATACTAGGTTTTGCATTGTCATGACTCTTCTGCGGGATGTGGAGTGCTCTACTTAATGCTCATTATTTCATGATGTCAATCCACACCTATTTACTGGACAGACGCAGGTTGTCGGAGGCACACAACACTATGAGCCAACACTCTGGTCATTCTGCAAATATCTGGACAGTTGAGTGATATGGTACGAACCTCTGTAATACGCTGTTGTGTTCTGGCACAGCAGTAGCTCGGCAATAGGGACAGATGTCGGGACGTGCTGGCAGACAGTTGAGTTTCAGACTTCATACTCCGGACATTAATGCCATTGTACAAACTGTCATTCTGTGATATATCTATGTTTATCCATCCACATGGATATATTCCTGCTTGCACCTGTTATACATTCTATGGATCTCACTCCTCTGAGCTCTCCATACTCCTGCTCCTCTCTACCCTCCAGCTTAACCAGACTTAGCTGACACTCACTTGACTCCCAGTATGTCATTGTTGTACATTTCTGTATTACCACTACAAACTCTGGATTTGCCTTATTATGCACATGTTATGCATGTGTATTTCCTGACTGTATGCCTTTTACTCTTGTATTTTACCTTTAACATTATGTAGCCTTTATTTCCTTGTATTGCTTGTGGTGCTTTTCTACCCGGGCCTCCGCTGTTACTGGGCACTTCTTCGCCCAGTGGACTTCGCGGGTACACAGACTGCACATACATGAATAACTTCTAACAGCTATCTTTGCATATTGTACCTGCTGTTGTACCTTTGTCTCACTTGTAGTCATGGCTCTGTCCAGATATCTAGCTCACACAGGTTGTCAGGTATGGTCAGTCATGCCGGCACACACTAGGTATCCCTCACACTTCATCAGGGTTCTCCTGTTAATGTCGGGTGTCTTCCTCACCCTTCTGCCGTTTGCCACTATCCAAGTGTGCGATATATTCTCCCGCATATTTGTGTGGGGACACGTGTGTCACGGGAAGGTGTTTTATCCTGGGTACTGGGTTATGCATGACCACTCAGGTCTGGACAGTGTCTTGGACCTGTACTTCACGTTCTGACTTGTGTCCATATATGTACAGGATTGGACATCTTGTCATCATACCCATTCTACTATTTACACAGGTTACTTATCCCGTAAGGGATATTCCAGAAATTGGACCATTCCACACAGAAACGATATTGAAATGTATTTTGGCTTTATGAAAATGTGCAGGGGGTTTAACATGCAGGGAATACATGGTTTGCTATCCTGACACTGCCTAGGGAGACAATACCTACTACATATGCGTAGGGGTTGGTATGTGTAGCTGTGTCTGCAACGGACCAGTGGGCCACGTACGGGTGGATTTGGTGGACGTTCTGTTACGGGGCTGGGTTGTGTGATGTGGAGGGTATGCTGGGTAGTCCATTATGCAGCCAGGTGTGTTGCATTTGTTATGGCCAGTTCCATCAGGACCAACCTGTGGGTATGTGACGGTGACATATCTATACATTTTGATCGCACATTTATATGATACATATGTTTGTGGGATTGTGTTCTACACTATGGCCTGTCTGCTTGTCTTGCAGCTGTTTCTCTATGTGTTTGTGTTTATGTCCACTTCACCCGCTGCCCCCTTCTATACCTCTGGTTCACCTTTTCTGCATACGACAGTATCGCCTTTGCGGGTTTTACCATTACCCATCCACCCCTCACATGCAAATTACTCACATCCAATAGCTCGCTACTTTTGTTGTTGGGCCATGACACGGCCCAGAGTAGCACATTGACTGCCCTACAGGTGTTGGGTACCTTTATGGTTGTGTGGACTACCCTGCCAATTTTTGCTTCCCACGTGCTATACCTCACACACATAGGTACACGCCCATACTTCACTTTCGTTACTTAGTTGGTATACCCAGGTACTACCCGTTCGGCTGTGTCACATACTAGTTTGGCTTCTACCGATGACTCCCGGGATTTGCAGACCTGTTGTACTCATTGGGGGGATGGCACCTTTTTCGATGTCCATGCTATTCCTTCCACATATCCGACTGTTGTGGACAATGCCTCCCCACAGCCTACGGTACTGTTTCCACCTTTTCAATTAGCCACAATGTAACATTTGCGGTGGACACAACACATTTTCCACGCCGGCACATACCCACGGTCAGTTCGGCAGATAGAACTTACATCTCTTGCCTATATCTAAGCTTTAGTCTTGTAGCATTTCAGTGGCTTATTCTTTTTCTTATGACATTTATGTAATATACGTGTGGAGAACAACTGTTTAATGCCACTATTACATGACATCTGAGGGATAATTATGTCCTATAATCTCTGCACATTTGCCATGTTTACATGCTTGTGTCAGGACACATCTGGCCGCAGCGGTACTGTCACTCGCAAAGTGGGACAGGTGGTATTCTTAGTCAATGGTACGGGTCATACTGTTCCTTTCTGCCTACATGTGTCCTTATTGTTGTAGCTGTTTCTATGCTCATGATTCGTTTACATGTGTATTCTATTCCCTATCACATTTGTTATGTGGGATACAGACATACCTTTTGTATGTGACTATTACATCCCTTGTGGGATATGATTCGGACATACAGTCACTACATATATCTACATTTCTCCTCATGTATTTTGTTATGGACACATCTGCACAGCTATGTACTCTCCCTCACATTATGGGTCAGCTGGTGACCCTCTCCATTGGGCTGGACGTACCTCCTGGTGGCGCCCTAGCATATATGTTTCACTTCCACATGGTATAGCTATAAACACTACATTGGACCACAGGCACACGGTGTTTCTGTCATTTGTTCAAGGGTAGGGACCTGTTATTCCCTATCGTGCATTTGTGTTTGCTTCTTCATTTTCTGTTTGCAGGGACTATCTTGCATGCTTTGTATATGTTTCAGTCTCCACGGACACTGATAGGTGCAAGTATTACTGCAGGCGGACTATACTATTCAGCAGTTTAGGTTGCTCATCGACAGCCGACATTGACACGCCTCCCTCCACAACTTCGGTGCGCCCCATGCACTCGCACATGTTTCCTATGCACATGGCTGTGGCGGCTGCACACCTTCATTAATATGCATATGGTGCTACTACTCCATATATACGCCGCACGGCCGGCGCAAGCCTTTCACCGGCCTTGCGCCGAGCTTCATGAATCCGGGGGAGACACAGACTCTGTTCTTAATATGTTAAACTGACAATTAGCTGCTTTTGTGAATAAATCCCTGCTTCCTTAAAATTGCTACTTTCTGACTGGGTGCACTGATAATTTTGGTCTGTATTAAATAGAAGTAATTCTGGCTACAATAATACACTGCATTGTTTCCACTCACTTGACCATGCAAACATACACACACACACACACACACACACACACACACACACACACACACACACACACACACACTCCCTGCGAAGACAAATTTGCTATCAGTTGCATTCTTACAAGCTGCTTTCATTTTCCAAATGTAACCATAATCTGACGGAGTACACTTCTGTTATCTGCCAGTGGTCAAATGAAAACAATTTCTGAACATAGTAATGTATATCAGCTTTTCTTCACATTCATACTAATCTAAGCAAAAACACAAACACACAGACACAAAAAAAAATAATTTGCATACATTGCCACTATTAATCTAATGTAAAAATCATTTGCTTTCACTGAAATTTTGTCCCCCCCCCCCCCAACATAACCACTTTTTTAATTTCTCAAGTCTTTTGGTTTCTAACATGATGGGAATAGAACCCATTAACAAGTCAAAGTATGATTAAAGTTCATAAAATTAGTATTGTTTCAATCTTTGATGTTAGCCAATGTGCTTTTCACAGCACCCGCAATGTGCCCAATGATGAGTCCTTATGCAATTCATACAGAGTTATATGTATCGGTAGCATATCTAAGTAAGATTGTAATTTTTTTTTATAAGGCCCATTACTCCTATTACAATTGGAACTGTGTGGGTAACCTTTTTCCATGTTGCCCTTGTTTCAGTTCTGGTATTTTATGACTTTGTGTCTCTCTGTACATAAGACATTGTAGCCACTGGGTGCAGCAATTTCAAAGATCAGTGCTACTTTTTTCTTCTTTTCATGGACTACTGTACCTGTTTTTCTCACATCTATTTTTTGAACTGTTGGTAATGAGTAAACCCATATGATATAAACATCATCATTTTCTATAATGCTTTGTCGCTCGTGTTTATTGTGTTTCACATTAGTT
>NC_056751.1:681595288-681726575 GCF_019279795.1 Protopterus annectens | reverse complement strand
CTTGCCTGTTACTAGATGGTTTTATGCACACTGCTGGCTTCGAACCTAGATATGCAACTCATATAGTCTCTACACCTCTCCACTAACAGAAGACACTACAGAATAATTCACAGCACAGATGTCAGAAAGCACATAGTTGATATGTCAACTTGGGCAGTTTGTTAGAATACATATGGGCTCCATCAATGGAGTTGAGAATGAGTGGGAGCTTTCGCCATGTTTAAATATTAGCACAAAGTAGAATTTTAACCATAACCATCAGTGGACTAAGCCACTTCTGCCTGTTATCAGTTGTTAATATACATCATAATAGTTACATGCTGTTGGATTTATTTATTTTTTATTTATTTATTTTATTTATTTAAATTTGTTGACCGGGAGTGTCCGACTGGACGTGGGTCCATTTTCAGCAGAGGCCCGGGGAGAAAAGCTCCACAGAAAAATAAACAGACAGTAGTTACATTGGATTACATAGTGATTAACAATTTAACATAGAAATTACTTACAACATATTTACAGATGAAGAACATAGTACATCAGTAGACAACTAGAATCTTTATCTGTGAAGTACATAACAGGCATTAACAAATGTAACAATGAGAAGTTCCTGCTGTATAATAAGTACTAGGCTTATGAGCATCTGAGCTTGCTATCATCAAGGTAGTTAGTGGAGGTGAAAGAAAGGTAGTGGTTGGATGGGGTGGATGATATTAGAGTGGGAGTTGCAAGGGCATAGCCAGCATGTTTTTAGGTGCGCTTTTAATAAAGTTTTGAAGTTGGTGCATGATGGTACGGTGGTAATTGTGGGTGGGAGTGAGTTCCATAATTTGGCTATGGCGCAAGAGAATAGTGCTTCACCAGCAGAGTTATTGGCTTTAGTGATCTGCAAGTGATTTTTGTTTCTGGATCTTAGTGGTCTGGTGGTGCGACAGGGTTGGAGTAGATTCTGGAGGGATGGGACATTTAGTGGATGGTTTACTAGTTTGTGGGTGAGTGAGAGTTGATACCACTGAAGGAGGTGAGGGAGTTCAAGCCAGCCCAGTTCAGCAAGTGAGAGACAGTGGTGACTACGGTAGGATGCCCCTGTGGCGAATTTTGCGATTTTGTTGTAGCAGGTCTCTAGCTTGTTTAGATCACATTGCCTTCGGTTGGTATATACTGGAGAGGCATAAAGTAGGGTGGAGATAAGGTGGGAATTTGCTATTGAAATCTTTGCTGCTTTGGTGAGAAATTGTTTATTTCTGTATAATGCTCCTAGCTTTTTGTGGACTTTTTTTATGGTCATGGATATGTGAATGTCAAATTTTAGTTTATTGTCTATTTCTACTCCTAGCAATTTGGTGTGTTCAGTTGGGTATATAGTGGTGTTGTCTTTTGCTGTGATGTTAAAGTGAGAGTTGTTTTGAGTATGTTTGGTGGGTTGGAAGATGAGTAGTTTAGTTTTGTTTGGGTTGAGTATTAATTGGGCATCGGATAACCATGTTTCAACAGAGGAAAAGGCTTCCTGTGTGACTTTTGCAGTTTGGGTAGGGACTGGGCTGAGCAGATGATGGTAGAGTCATCTGCATTGGATGAGTGTCCCATGTTTGGTAGCAGAGGCTAGATTATTCGTGTAAACAGAGAAAACTAGGGGTCCAACGATGGATCCTTGGGGAACCCTATGGAGACAGGTAGTTGGGGAGATATGTCATTCTGCCATACAACGGATTGTTGGCGGTCAGACAGGTAACTCTGAAACCAGTTGGTGACTGATTGTGAGAAGGATAGGTTATTGAGGACAGAGATAAGTTGTTTGTGTGGGACCATGTCAAATGCTTTAGATAGGTCTAGGAAAGTAGTAGAGGAGAGATAGCCATTGTTTTTATGCTGAAGGATAGTGTTTGTAAAGGAGAGTAAGGCAGTGGTGGTGCTATGGTTTGGTCGGAAACCATGCTGAGTACTGGAAAAGAGGTTTTTAGTAAGGAGGTAGTGTGAGACCTGAGAGTGTATGCACCTCTCTAGTATTTTGGAGAGTGGAGAGAGAATAGCTATGGGGCGGTAATTGGTTAGTTCTGCAGAGGGTCCGCCTTTGTGGAGGGGAATTATATGTGAGACTTTCCACAATGTGGGAACGTAACTTTCTGACAGAGATCGGTTAATCAAGATGGATACTGGGTAGGCCAGAGCATCAGCTGCGATTTGTAGGTATTCACTTGGGAGGTTGTCTGCTGCTAATTTGGTGGGTTTGAATGCTTTACTACTGAATTTTCGAAGTGACTGCTGTTGACCAGCATGTGGTTGAAAGGCAGTTTTCCAATGGGCAAAATGCTGACTCAAAATACATTGACTACACTACAGCAAATGGGTAGTGTAGTTCAATTATCTGAGTTTGGCATTGTGCACTGAGATCATGGTTCAGAGAAAAACAGGGAATTAACCCATTTCCTCACTGCAGTATGATCTCGGAGTTGGAATATATAATTTGCAGGGGTTGGGGGCACAGCCCCCCACATGGGGGGTATAGGGAGACTTGCCCCCTGCAAAATAGTAAAATACACATACCATTGACTATGGAATGTCACTGTATGGTAAGCTGCATGGCATGGGTTACGGACATCACATCCTGCTGTGTCAAATACATTGAACTATGGGTGTCTATGTATTAATTTTCAATCTGGCCGCATTTTCTCTGTTCTGGATTCAGGATTTTGGTTCAATCATGTGACCGGTCAATGTATGCAGCTTCAAGGTTTTGATAGTAAACCGATTTGAACACCTGCCTACCTACCTACCTCAACAGTGTCTAGAACTGCACACTAACTACTGATTCCACAGAGAAAGTCATACCGTAGTAGTGTGAAATCAACCATTAAAAGGGATATTTTGATCAGGCTGAAAGAGTGCATATGGTCTCCTTTAAAAGTCAATAAAATTTGGAAGATTAAAACCCTTCATCTGTGTTAATGTTACCCCTAAGTAGAATGTTATATATCACATCTCTTGAGTAACACATTCCTGGCTTTTAGCATTTACTTACATATTCATATTATGTACAAATTGCGAGATTCAAAGACCCATCTGTCTGTCTTAATGTACATTCTCTAGAGCTGTGCATTAACCACTAACACCACAGACGAAGACATATTACACTTGACAGAAAGCATACAGTTGAAGAGATAACATGAGCAGTGTGTCAGAATACGTATGACTTCCCTAAAAATGGTTTGAGGAATCAGAACCCTGTCATGTGAATGCTACCAGTAGGCTGGATTATCCACATCACAACACATCTGTTAAGTAAGCATATTCTGCCTGTTAATATTTTCTTGCACCCTCACAATAGTTACACATTGCCAGATTCAAACATCCACATTCCCTAGTACCGTGTATAAACTGCTGATGCTGCAGAAGAAGTCTTGTCTCAGTTGTCAGAAAGCAAACAGTTGAAGAGATAACCTGAGCATTTTGGTTTTCCTAAAAGGGATTACAAAACATGGGGTATCCCTGTCCCTGTGTAAATGCTACCACTGTGTTGCTATATATACAACAGATCAGTTGGATATGCAGTCCTGCATGTTACTGTTTTCATGCAAAATCAAATTAGGTACACCTTGTTGGATTTAATCCCCTGTCTAAAGCCACATTCTTAAGAACTGTGTATTAACCACTGATACAACAGGATGACTCGTATTACAATTGTCAGACAGAACATAGTTAAAGAGAGAAAGACATATATATAGTTAAACTGGCAATATGCTTTGTCAAACAAACATTGTCAATATGCAGATCAAAGTTCTTAGCATCACACTGTATTAATTAGTCAAACATTCCCTCAGGACTAGATTAAACAGTCGAGCCTATTACACCTATAATCATAACCATCTCCTCATACTGATATCTATATTGCTTTCCCTTGTGTAGCAGGGCTAAGCATATTAGCACGAGAAGCACCATATGAATGCAGTCAAAGGCAAATTCTGATCAGTTTTTGCCACATGAATTGTCAATTACCATTAGTTAACTTTGCTGATTGATGCCAAGGGTCTTGCAATGGTGGAAGCAGCAAGACCAATTTGTTGTGGCATTTACAGTTGTTATGGCCATGTCTGTTAAGTGATACATTTGTTACGTTAATGAATTGTCATGGTAGGAAATGAAATATAAGTGTGTAAGTGTGATGCAATAAACACATTATTGGTGTGGAAGTCATGAGGGACAAATTTATAGGTTCCATAACAATGATGTCAAATGTGATGTCACAAAGGGATTTAGACTATCATGTGAATGACTTGTCACAGATGAAGGAAGTACACAAAATGGAAATCACAAAGGTGATGTTACAGTGATTCAACAACAACATATTGGGTGATATTGATAACTGACACACAATGGAGTTTCACTCATGCATTCCTGACTGTTAACTTCCATATTAATGCATGATTCATTGTTGCAAGTAAATCTTGTGTTTTATGTCACTGAGCTTTCATATTGTAGAAGTCTGATGAAAAATATTGTGACACTGGGGAGGAAAATGTGAGAGAATCTCACCCTCAGTTGCATACAGCAGTGCACCAAGTTCATTGGACTGTAATCATCATATCATGTATACATTGACCCAATAAAGTATATACAAGTAATAAAGTCCACTGACATTATTTAAAGTCTGTCAGAATTGCTTACTGGAGTGGATTGATGAAAAACTTACTTGTGTGACTGATGACATAGTATTAATGCATGGGTGTTTGTTAAGTTTCTGCCATAAGAAGACATGTAGCAGTCAATTTTGCTACTTAATGACAACCATCAACCAAATTCTGGGTGCAGAAATAGTGATATCTGTTTATAGGTCTCTTCTGTCCATATCTGTAGTGTGTGCATCAATTTTTTGACCAGATTAAATGTGTGAAATTGGGTTGATAGGACAATGGTGAAAATGGGGAGCAAGCAGAGGTAAGAACACTGGTGAAGTAATCAAGGAATGAGCATGATGGTGGTGGGAAAGGACCATACTTATCTGCTTCTTCACAAGTTAACATTGTATATGTAAAAAGAATGTGGGAACTTTGGACACTGACATCATAAAAGATGTATTACAACAGCTTAATAATGCTGGACCAATTGAACCAAACCAAGTGTGCAGCATATGCAAAGTGGAGAGTTATATATGGGGCATGATTTTTTTTTCTGGGACAGGTGAATTTTTTTTTTTTTAAAGTGAGTTGGGTACAGTACTTAGGAATTAGACAGATAGGTATGTAGGGTAGATTAGGTAGTAACCACAGACATAAACCTTCCTTTCAACAGTTACTGCTTCTTCTAAGTATAGACACTGATGTATACTTTATCCCCCGGATTTTCAAAAGCTTGCACGGAGTGCAGGATCGGTGCAGGAGCTCAGGAAGGCAATATGTCTGCAGTGCGATCCAGGAACAGCCTGCAGGGGTGTGCATGACCACTCCTGCACTAATCTTTCACTGACTAAGCCCTGGTATACAAATCATCCAATTTGTAGGTGAAATCCATGCAAATGAGATGATTTTGCAATCCAGGAAGCTTGCAACAGTCCATGCAAGACTAGTGCTATCTACAGAAATGTACACAGTTAGTAACCGAGTACATTTCTGCAAAATCCAAAATGGAGCTGTGACAGCCCTAAATAAAGGCTGCATATCATGTAGTAAGCATGCCAATTGCCAAGTTTAAGGCCATTGGCATTGCAAACAAAAAAATAAATACAAAAGGCAACTTTTTTCTTTTAGGGCAGCAGCGCGCAAATGGGATCGGGGTAAAATAATAAAATAAACCTAAAATAAGCAGTCTAAATAAAATCAATATTATGCCATGCAAGTCAATGGCAGGCAGAAGACAACCTTGCCAGTGAGTAGTGGTTGCTAAGGGGGGAGACTCAGTGTAAGACATGTAACTATGCATTACCAGGCAATCCTATGCAAACGAGGGGAAGGATAGTGAATCCCAGTTTTCCCCAGCATGTGAGTCAGGTCCCAACAGTGTAAGACTAGGAATAGCTTGGTGCAAGCCTAGGAGTTAGGTGACATCATGGGGGGTGTGCCAGGTATACTGTAAGTGGATTGGAGCACTGTAGCTCAGGTTTGCTTCTAGCTTAGCACAGCTAATCTAGGGGGTGTGTCTAAACCTGCCTAGCACTCTTTACAAAGTCTAAGCAGGTGTGTGCACCGTGCACAGGGTTTTACAGGAAGAAAAAAGAAGTTAAATCAGGAAATAGCAGCAATATGTACATTTGAGCACTCTGTTTGCGCGGCATGCACACAGGCTTAAACAGGAAGGCAATGGGAAGAGAAATCAGCAGTAGGAAGGTAATCAAGGAGAACAGGCTTAGCTGGCAGATGAAATGTATCAGAATCAGCCAATTACACAGGCAGCAGACCAGCCCAGAACACTACTATAAACTAAGCAAATACCTTCCCATCTGTTTTTTCCCACACTCTACACCACTGGTGTAAACAAGCAGGGAACTTTTAACACTCACAACAGCAAAATGATAGAGGCTGCAATAGCTATCATACAACTTATGGAAGAGGCTGAGGGTGGTGAGGATGTGAATCCTGTTGACCATCCCACAGTGAGGAGACAGAGAAGAGTGTGCAGACCCAGAGTAACCTACCAGGGGCTATATGAGCTGGAGATAGTGGAGTCCTATAGGGTGGACAGGGACCTCCTATAGCAAATTGTTGAGCTGTGCTGGCCACGCCTGACTCACAGAACTAACAGAGGGGAACCCATCCCAGTGGATACCAAGGTATGTGTAGGCCTAAGAATAATAGCTACAGGTACCTTCCAAAGGCCAACTGGAGATATGATGGGGATTTCACAGGTATCAGCATCCAGGATACTCCACCAGTTCCTGTATGCCATGTCAGCACATGTCGGTGAGCACATATATTTCCCCAACACCTGTGAGGTGTTGACCAGCAATATGCAACTTTTCCACCAAATAGCAGAATACCCTGAGGTAGTGGGTGCTATAGACTGCATGCACATATGCATCAAAGCACCACCTGGTGAGCGGGGTAGGGTCTATATCAACCGCAAGGCTTTCTCCTCCATCAACTGCCAGGTTGTGTGTGATGCCCAGGGCATAATATCTGGTATCTGACGCAGCTGTACCAGAGATTTGCCAATGGGGACATCTCTCACGGTCACCTAGTGGGGGATGCTGGATACACACTGGAACCGTGGCTGATGACACCCATCAGAAATGCACACACACCTGAACAAGAACTCCATAATGAGGTACACGAACAGACCAAAATTATAGTAGAGCATGTGTTTGGGATGCTCAAGTTACAGTTCTGGTGCCGGGACACATCCGGTGGAGCCTTGAAGTACTCACCAGCTACATGTACCCAAATTGTCCTTGTATATGCCATGCTACACAATATGATCCTGCAGAATCAGCTGCAGCAGGAACAGCACGGGACAGGGCCATACAGCCCCCCACCATTGCCAAGGCCTGCACAGGCACAGAGTGACTCAGAGAAGAAACAACCTGAGCCTGCCCCAGTAGGCAGAAGGAGGCATGCCCAGTATGCCCTGGCCTTGGCAAAGAGGCAATGCATAGCATATACACTGACACAGGAGGGACCCAGGGAATAACACCTCTCTCCAACTCTCACATACAGTAAAGGGGATGCCAAGCCATACACTACCTGTGCCTAACCATGTGCAGGGAGTGTACTATGTGCATCTGACATAGGCAGCCCTGCAGTACCACCTTCAATACTGGACGCCCACAAGGTAAGTGACTCACACATGCCAGTCGGGGGGGGGGTCACATACCCAACAACAGTCAGAGCCAGCAGGACAGGTGTAGACAAACACAAACAAAGGATGTGCTATGGCCTCTGAATAAGGTCTATGGGTAACCTCCCCCCAGGCCTACGCAGACAGGCTACAGCAGGTCAGGCAGTGGGATGTCAGTTCTGAAGGGTAGGAAGTCAGAAACTAATATGTAGGTAATTAAAAGCTAAGATCTGTAGTAGACTGGTATGCCTCTAGCCAGCACAATAGGTAAGACTACAAACTGAAATGGAGTACCCGACATACCAGTACAGTCCTAGCAAATGTGTACAAATGTCAGGTGTGCCCCCCCCATCCGATGTAGAAATGTAGTCACAGTCAGGTGTGCCCCACCCCAAATCCTGTGTAGAAATGTAGAAATAGTCAGGTGTGCCCCCCATCCTACGTAGAAATATAGTAACAGTCAGGTGTGCCCCCCCAATCCTGTGTAGAAATGTAGAAATAGTCAGGTGTGCTCCCCCATCCCACATAGAAATATAGTAACAGTCAGGTGTGGCCCTCCCACGATCCTGTGTAGAAGTGTAGAAATAGTTAGGTGTGCCCCCCATCCTACATTGAAATATAGTAACAGTCAGGTGTGCCCCCCACAATCTTGTGTAGAAATGTAGAAATGGTCAGGTGTGCCCCCATCCTATATAGAAATATAGTAACAGTTAGGTGTGCCCCCCAATCCTGTGTAGAAATGTAGAAATAGTCAGTGTACCCCCCATCCTACGTAGAACTATAGTAACAGTCAGGTGTGCCCCCCACAATCCTGTGTAGAAATGTAGAAATAATCAAGTGTGCCCCTCCATCCTACATAGAAATATAGTAACAGTCAAGTGTGCCCCCCCACAATCCTGTGTAGAAATGTAAAAATAGTCAGGTGTGCCCCCCATCCTATGTAGAAATATAGTAACAGTCAGGTGTGCCCCCCACAATCCTGTGTAGAAATGTAGAAATAGTCAGGTGTGCCCCCCATCCTATGCAGAAATGTAGTTACAGTCCATGCTAAATGATCGACGGAAATAATCCAGAGACTGCATGCTACCTGTAGGTGTACAACACAAAGGTCAGCACTGCAGTACAAACTACCTGGACTCAATCCACACATTCATTACAGATGACCATACTGGGCATGCCCACACACACAGAAATGAAGGCAATGTCAGTCAAGAACATACTGAGTGGTCATACTGGGCATGCTCACACACAAACACATGAAGGCCATGCCTGGAAACACCAGTGGACCAGACATATGTGGCAGCCACAGATGTTAGTGCAGACACTCCTCAGTATGCACCACACATGCTTTGCACACACACAATGGATAGGAATACAGGCATATATGTAAGGACAACACACTATAATAAGCCAAAGGTAGACATACATAGATGTGCGAAAGAAGGTGACTGTGACAAGGAGCCATCCAAGGCTCTCCAACCCAGCACACAGCCAAAGGGCCACAATCACAGGAGGGTCTGATGTCACACACTGCAGATACTAGCCACCGGTATCTGTCAGCATTACAGAGTATGTGGTGCACGTGCCAGCTGTGCAACATGACTGTTCAAGGAAGTAGTCATCTAGCAGCTGTATACATGTACCTGTGAAATATGACCCAGATTGTGGCCGCATGTGGTGTGTCAACCCCTAGATGAATGGGTTATGGCCCATGCACACACACTGCCCTCCTCATAGCCCCACTATGACAAGCCTGCTGAGGTCATCTACTGTGAAATACACCTTTGGGAGAGCTGTATCACAGTAATCTCTGTCGCACATCCCATAACTGTGTACTGCTGTAGTGTGATAAACTAGCTAGGTAGGAGTTCTAACCCCAGCCTTGGCAATTGTGTGTGTGCATTTGTGTCTGTCTGTGTAGAGAGCAATGCTTTTTAGGGTGGTCACACTCCCTACAATTGAAATGCTCATCTTTGGCAAGGCTACTGATGTCATCCTCCTAGAAATACACCTCTGGGAAGATGTAACCCAGTAATTTTCATAGTGCGTCCTATAACTGTGTATTGCTGTAGTATGATAAATTGTGTATGTAGCTGTTCTAATCCCAGACATGGCAAATGTGTGTTTGTCTGACTCTGTCTGTGTAGAAAGCTGCGTACTGCTGTAGTGTGATAAATTAGGTAGGTAGCTGTTCTACTCTCAAACATGGCAAGTGTGTGTGTGTGTCTGTCTGTGTAGAGAGCAATGCTTTTTAGGCTAGTCACACTCAGTACATGTCCAATGGCCTACTTTGGCAGAACGGCTGATGTCATCCAATGTGAAATACACCTTTGGGAAGGAGTACTCCAATAATCTCTGTGATACGTACTATAACTGTGTAGTGTAATAAACTAGTTAGGTAGGGGTTCAGCTCCCAGACATGACAGATGTGTGTGTGCGTGTGTGTTTGTAACTTATATTCTGTGTGGAGATGAGTTGTGTGACACCTGTGTGGAGGTGAATACGTGACACCTGGGCCCAATGTGGGGTGGGTTTTGCAAATGTCTTTTATGGTGGCCTTATATCACAATGTCCACTGTACAGGGATAACAAATGTGAAAAAGTCGAGAGGCTGGCATACAAATCCATGCCCATACATGTGACATCATGGCCAGGCAATCACAGTTAGCAACCCCAGTATTATCCAGAGCACACTCTCAACCCATGTCACATACACACACAAACACATTCAGAGGCAACCGCCAATATGTGTGTAATACACTGCATATTGGTGACTGATAGTAACTATGGAGTGATTGCAGTGGCCTACAGAGGGCATGGCACCCTGTCCATCTGTCCAATAGGCACATACATTCAGACAGTGCACCTTCCGCATGTTCCCCACTGGACACCTGCAACACCAGTGATGCCATCACATGTGACCCACAGACACACCATGCCCGAAAACATGCCCTGTATGGACAGATGCCACTGACATCAGGGAATGCCGTTAGCATGCTATCAATGCAGGTGCAGGGTTAACCTGCTCTCCATTACCAGTTCCTGCCACAGGTGACCAAGACTGGCACATCTGATGAAAATCTGTGTACATAACATGGGCAGACACCCCAGGTTCAGTTCCACATGTCACTGTACATGCATGTGGGAGGTGTGCACATCTTAGACACTGTCCATATCATGGACTAGGGAACACATACATGGCAGTCGATGTACAGCATTGGCCACACGCAATAGCCATAGGTGACTGGATGGTGGATACAATACCCACCTCTGTGGGCAAATGCAGAAACCACAGGCCTCAGCCACAGTGCAGACCATTGTCATGTGGCCTGATGCCAAGGTATACCTATCACCTAGCCTTGTATAGCCACCTGGCACAGTCGACCACCACATACCCGTGCAGAAATGTACCCTAGCATGTCAGTACTGGCACCCTGTGTGTTTGTGTGTATGTTTTATGATGCTTATGATCACATCCACAATCACTACAACCCCCAGTGGCATACTGAAGCATACTGTGTGATGTCAGATACCTCCTCATACCCTTTGCCCATATAACCTCCGTATGACCCATGTGGTGCATGTGATACCTGCACAGTAATGTGTTGCGGCAATCTCACTAGTGATGAGTTGTATCCCTGGCCCTGCCAAGTGTGTCAATGTGTGTGCATCCCTGTGATAGTGTGGCTGTGTTGGCAGTGGCACCTGTTCATGCAGACAGGCATGTGTACATCACCTACTGTATAGCTACCATATCCCTGTTGCAGATGTCACTCACCATCACATATATGTTCTGTGAACTCCCCAACAGGTAACCTATGTGGCATATCCAACAACTGCATTAGACTGTGATAACACTACATAGTCATCAGAGGTTTTATACCCTGTGCTGGTAGGTGTGTGACACACACATGCTTAGGTTTTACTCTCCCACCCCTCCCTGACTTGTTGATGCCTCTGTCTGCCTCTCTCACTCCCTCACCGGTGGATGTGGAGACCTATACATGCTTTTCTTAGGCAGCAGCATGTGCATTTTAGGTAATGCTCATGATCATCTGATGGCCTCTGCATGAATTGCAGCCATCCCCTAGCTGATTGCATGTGGAACAACTGTGGTAACATTCCCATAGCCAATTGCATGGAAACACATGCCAATATCTAGGAACATCATGTTTGTGTTGGGCCTTTTCATTCACTGTGAGCAGGAACTCTTTCTGTTGTTTGGCAAACAGCATCTCAGATGGATTGGAGATTTACCTCTGACAACATACACTGTGGAAACAGGCCAACACACAGGAGGGGGATGTGCCTGACCTGACTACAGACTGTAAGTGCTGCTATACTGCATTCAGAGTAATGTTGGTTTAACAGGGTGTGTGCAGATATGGCTGTCCTACATGTATTAATATCTGCCATGTCAGTTGTATGTTTATGAGGAATCCCCATCTGTAGGGTCATCTGCAGACTGGGCAGTGTGTGGTGCCTTTGGTGTCATGTGTTACCCACAGAACAAGTATCTGTGAACTGCAGAAGGTAGTGTGAGGATTGCAGTCTGTAGATGGTGAAAGCCATGACAGTTACTGACTTCATATCCCTCATAGGACATATGTTGCAAGAAACCCTGATACAACAGTAAATGCATGATGTTATCACAGCAATGTGTCAATATTGGCCCTGTGTATGTGCTTCCAGCCACAACTCAATCAATCTTTGTACATATGTCATGCATTAAGAGATGCATATATGCTGTACATCATAATTAATGACATCATACCTGATAACAAGCCAGTGAGATATCAGACTGCTACACATGTTATGTACAGTAGGGGTTATATTTGATGACATAACCTGGACATACTGTGGTTGTTTGTACAGTACTGAGGTCTGTGTACTTATGGTGAATGTGGACAATGTGTGTATTGTTAATATGTACCTTGGCCTGTGTACAGACTGTGGTAGTTGTCATCATCCTAGGTCCTGTCCTATCTGATGTTACATGCTTCTCCACTGTATATTACTGTATTGGCTTACATGTTTGTAAGGCCATACACACACATGTCCCATACCACAGTCAGCCATCAGACCAAACTGTGCAGTAGCCCAGTATATGTAGGGTTAGTGTGTGAGTGGCACATATGAGGATGGTGTTGAACAGATCGTCCATATACTGTAATATTATGCTAGCTTGCCATATGTGGCTGTGGCTGTGTTCTCATTGGTTGTGGTTATGCACTTTCACACAGGTGTATGATACCCTGTGCTGTGACATACCTGCACAGCCTGCTATATATGCAGGTACATGTGCATTCCTCCATAGGAGATGTAGGCCAGTGTTGAGCCAGTCTGCCTGTAGCCTGCACAGTGCATTGTTACATGCTTAGTAGCTTAGTGTACTTACCGAGTGAGATGTCATGTGCAGATACTTGGCAGATGTACTGCTGCTGGGCCTCCCTTAACAGTCATGTATGTCAAACAGAGCAGTGGGATGCTGTGCAGATGTATGTCTATATCTAGTGGGTAGTATGTGGCCATGGCACCCTTGTACAGGCGGTTATTACATGTCAGGCCAGACAGGGATGTGTGAATGCATAACCTATGGTGGCATATGTTTACCAGTCATTATGTGTTATACCCATCTACATGGCTGTTAACATCCATATTGTCAGGCATGGTACACATGTTTTGCACTAAGGGGTTCTGTGTATACCTCTGGACTGTACAGAGTGTGTCAGAATGTCCACACATATTGGCCAATATCTCTGCTGCAGTCGACAGGGGCAGTATATGTTAGCAGCGGTACTTTACTATGATGTCCTTAGGATGTCTGTCAGTAGCCAATGCCACACATGTGGAAAGCAGATGTGACCTTCCACACACACCATGTCTGTGAAGACAATCCCAATTACTGTAGCAATAGTATATAGAACTATAGTAGTACAAAAATAAAGGTTTTCCATTCCTGCAAACCTGGGTGTGATGTTTTTTCTCATGACCTCTCCTTGTCTATATGTTGCAGGCAATGATTGTCATTTGTATGGGTGGCCCAGTGTCCAGTTGTTCAGGTGTGAACTGTAGGCATAGTGGCTGTTCCATATTTTGTGCACCTTCTGCATATGTATCTTGCTGTACATATCTCTGCGTGTGTAAATGTAGTCACATGTATATCTATATATATATTTAAATATCTATATATATATATATATATATATATATATATATATATATATATATATATATGTGTATACCTGTATCTGCATATATGTGTCTGTGTATATGTATCCTGGGGATGTTGATAGCTTCCACATTTTACATTTCCTATGGGAGCCAGACTGTACTGCATGATATGTTACCAATACCAGCCTGACATCATACAGGTGGGATGTAGTACTGTTAACATCTTGTGCTCATGTCATGTCAGGTCCTGGTTATGAGATTTGCAACACTTGGAAGTGTATTGCAGGGTGGATGTGTTTGGCTGTGGGGGGGGTATGCCTATTCGTACAAGACATCTTTTTTTTGGGGCCTCTCAACCCCATTAACGGTGCGTGTGGACATATTTGCTTTTGTTAATCTACCATTGCTATCTACAGATGTATGGCCACATATACCTATATATATATATATATATATATATATATATATATATATATATACTTACATATATATGACTATGTCCGTATATACCTACATAGATATATATCTGTGCACATATATGTACCTTGCTGTGTATATGTAGACATATAGGTGTAGAAATATATATGTGTTGATGTAGGCATTTGCATGTATACATGTTCATATATATTTATATATATGTATATATTTTTAAATATATATATATATATATATATATATATATATATATATATATATATTATACATATATAGATATGCTGTATCTGTTTAGATATTAATATATTTACACACAGACTGTTGCATGACTGGGCTGGATGATATGTTTCTGAAAACATCAGACTTGTCTATAACTGTCATGGCTTAGTGGTAAATCACTTTGTCTATGGTGTGCAGGGTCCTTGCAGAGGCTGTTTATTTTGTTGCTGGGCAGAACATGGGCCGTTGGATACAGAGTGATTAATGCACTTTAAAGCAGTTGTAAGCGGGTTTGCATGGGTTTGCACGGAGCTAAGCACTGTTAACTTCCGATTACAGTTTCTTACACTCAGTTAGCTTCGAAATTGCTTAGTCTGTCTAGGCAGTGCTTACCTCTGTGCAAATGCACTTAAACACGCTTACTTTTGCTTACATATGCTTACTACTGCTTATTTGTGCTTAAACTTGCTTACTAGTACCTTATTCATTATGACACTGACACTTCACATGTCCATTTCCTGCAGTACTCCAGTTCATAAATATATGTTATTTAGTGGGTTTTGCAACAAAGATATTGGTTATAATGTGTTTTGCGATGTAAAATAGACTGTGCTGCAGTGGGACTTTAACCGGGAATGCCTGCTCACTAGGCGAATGCTCTGCCCACTACACTATTACTGTGCTGCTTTATTTGCATATGTCTTCCTTGTTATCCTCTTCAACCTTTTAAGCTGCTTTAACTGTAGCCAAGTGATGAGCATACCCGCGCACCTACAGTTAGTTGTACTCGGATTTAAAAAAAAAATAAAGGGGTTTCTTCATTTGATTTTTATGTACTGTTGCTGTTGTACACATGGGAAACTGCTGGTGGGGATATGTTGACATGTATGAGCAATCTCACTCATTACTTACCACTTTCTGCTATTCTACATTGCAGGGGCATGTTTATTCTGAGAGCTCTGCTCTCAGACATGCCTCCTGCACTCGTACATGCTCCGTGCAACCCTAGGAGCTCGGGCAGCGCGCCTTCATTAATATGCATGGCATGCTGCCATCCTGCTCCTAAATGGGCACTTCCGTGCAGAACTAAGCTAGTCCTGCATGGAAGTTTAGTAAATCCGGGGGTATATTATTTATAGTACTATGTCAAACAGTATGTTATTCTGACTGTACAGTTTAAAGATGTTTCATCTCTGTAGCTGTATAGTGTACCATTTTTCATGCTATTTTTAGCTGAAGTACAGTTTATAGTGTTATTATCCTAGTTTTATTTGATGTAAAATGTATAGTATTATTCTTCTGTACCCATGAAATTGTACTTTGTAATCTGTGTTATATGTAGAGCTTTTCTCCCCGGGTCTCTGCTGAAAAAGGACTTGAGCCCAGTTGGACTTTCCCAGTAACCAAATGTAAAATAAATAAATAAATACAGGGCATACATAAAGACAGGGGTGGTGATGGACACAAAAGGGTAGGCTGCATCATGATTGGGGTTAAGTATGGGACTTCAGAGGTGCATATCTGTCCACAGTGAATAAGTAGGAATCTAGTCTTCGCCCTCAAAACTGTCACCACTGCTTTCTGTCACATATACCTGGGATAGTACTGGATGGGAAAGCGATTTTGGCAATTTGCTGTAAAATCCTTCCCATACTGCTGATGCGGGCACCAATGCCACTTCCCACAATCTCATCCATCAGCCCTGACAGCTCTTTTCAGGTGACATAATGACCACCTCCACTTGTACTGCTATGAGTGGGTACCACTGCTCCAGACATGGGGCAAAGCTACCTGATGCAGGTAGTGCAGTTGTTGTGAAGGCAACACTGGCAAGTTGTGACCCAAATGAGGGGGCGAGGTCCTATGTTACCAGGGGTGGTGCCACTGCAGCCACCTGTGGAATGATGGCAATCCAAACCACTGTGGTCAGTCTTCCTCCCTGTGCTGGCAGTCATGATGTAGCAGAAATGATTGCTTAACTGCACGAAAGGAAATTTAAAAGAAAAACAAAATGATAACAAGAAAGTAGGTGGGAGGAGAGACAAAAAAAGTGAAAAATATAAATCTGTTGCAATGTTAATATGTCCTAGTCAGTAGATATTCCACATACATTTTTTTAACAATCTGAGCATGTTCATATGAATGTGTGAGGCCATGAATGCTATTATATATTCCTGGCTCACACAATTATAAACATTCTACAAAAAGTGTGACTATTTTAAATCTGGTTTATGATGTTCATTAAATGTATATTGGGGCTGAATACATGCTACTGTTCATTATGAATACAGCTACTATGTACTGAATTGTAAAATTAATATTAGAGAATATTGTCTGGAATTGAAACAAATGACTTCTGTTTTTATCAAACCCTTGACTACTGCAGTGTTGCATGAGCTAATCACAGGTATGTGTAACTTGTAACTGCACAGTATGTATACTCATATAGCTGTAAAAACTTATGGCCCAATGTCCACATGGTTGATAACCTTTTGGTAAAATCAATACTATTACATAATGGCAGTTAGTCATAACTAAAATCATACTTACCATGTAACTCTCTGTAGAGTCACAGTCTCTCCTGATATACCTCTCAGTTTCCTTCAATCTCTGCATAAGCTACATTTAAAAAAGCAATGGGAAGGGAAAACAGCATTAGGAAGGTAATCAAGGAGAACTACCTTAGCTGACAGGTGAAATGTATCAGAATCAGCCAATTACACAGGCAGCAGTCCAGCCCAGCCCAATTCACCACTATAAACTATGCAAACACTTTTCCCCCTTGTTTTTCCCAAAAACTCTGCCCCACTGGTGTATACAGACGGGAACATTTTACAAAACGAAAGCAAGAGAAAAAATGTTAGGGGCTGATTTTGCTATCATAAACCAGCTTGTGCAAGAGGCGGAGGGTGGTGAGGATGTGAATGCTGTTGAGCAACCCACAGTGAGGAGAAGGAGAAGAGTCCATAGCCCCAGGGTAACCTACCAAGGGCTACATGAGCTGGAGAGAGTGGAGTGCTATAGGGTGGACAGGGACCTCCTACAGCAAATTGTTGAGCTGTGCCGGCCACGTCTTACACACAGAACTAACAGAGGGAAACCCATCCCAGTGGATACCAAGGTATGTGTAGGTCTAAGAATACTAGCTACAGGTACCTTCCAAAAGCCAAATGGGGGTATTATGGGGATTTCACAGGCATCAGCATCCAGGGTACTCCACCAGTTCCTGGATGCCATGTCAGCACATGTTGGTGAGCATGTATATTTCCTTATCACCCGTGAGGCGTTGGCCAGCAATATGCGTCTCTTCCATCAGATAGCAGAATACCTTGAGGTAGTGGGGGCAATAGACT
Organism: Protopterus annectens; assembly: GCF_019279795.1. NCBI lineage: Eukaryota > Metazoa > Chordata > Ceratodontiformes > Protopteridae > Protopterus > Protopterus annectens. Next base: position 681,708,633 of record NC_056751.1, on the reverse strand, counting down.
GCATGCACATATGCATTAAAGCACCACCAGGTGAGTGGGGTAGGATCTACATCAACCGCAAGGGCTTCCCCTCCATCAACTGCCAGGTTGTGTGCGATGCCCAGGGCATAATAATGAATGTGTGTGCTGGCTGCCCTGGAAGCTACCACAATTCCCACATCTGGCATCTAACGCAACTGTACCAGACATTTGTCAATGGGGATATCCCACACGGTCACCTAGTGGGGGATGCTGGATACGCACTGGAGCCATGGCTGATGACACCCATCAGAAATGCACAGACACCCGAACAAGAACTCCATAATGATGCACACGCACAAACATGAATCATAATAGAGCATGTGTTTGGGATGCTCAAGTCACGGTTCCTGTGCCTGGATACATCTGGTGGAGCCTTGCAGTACTCCCCAACTACATGTACCCAAATTGACCTTGCATGTGCCATGCACACAATATGATCCTGTGGAAACAGCTGCAGCAGGAAATGCACAGGGCAGGGCCACACAGCTCCCCACCAGTGCCAAGGCCTGCACAGGTGCAGAGTGACTCAGAGAAGGAACAACCTGAGCCTGCTCCAGTAGGCAGAAGGAGGCATGCCCAGTATGCCCTGGCCTTGGCAAAGAGGCAACGCATAGCACATGCACTGACACAATAGGGACCCAGGGAATGACACCTCTCTCCGACTCACACATACAGTAAAAGGGATGCCAAACATGACACTACCTGTGCTCAACCATGTATAGGGAGTTTACTATATGCATCTGACAAAGGCAGCCCTGCATCACCACCCACAATACTGGGACACTCACAAGGTAAGTGACTCACACATGCCAGTGGGGAGGAACACACCCATCAACAGTCACAGCCAGCAGGATAGGTGTACACAAACACAAACAAATGTTGTACTATGGCCTCTGAATGAGGTCCATGGGTAACCCCTACCCCAGCCCTACACAGACAGACTACAGCAGGCCAGCCAGTTGGATGTCAGTTGTGAAAGTCAGAAACCAATATGTAGGTAGTGAAAGCTACGATTTGTAGTACACTGGTATGCCTCTAGTCAGCATGATAGGGAAGACTACAGACTGAAATGGTGCACCTGACATACCAGTACAGTCCTAGCAATTGTGTAAAGGTGTAAGGTGTGCCCCACCATCCTATGTACACATAGTAACAGTCAGGTGTTCCCCCCACCTCTGTGTAGAAATGTAGAAACAATTTGGTGTCCCCCCCCCGCTAAGCAGAAATGTAGCAACAGTCAATGCCAAATGACTGATGCATACCATGCAAACACAGCATGCTACCTGTCGGTGTACAGCACATAGGTCAGCACTGCAGTACAAACCACCTGGACTTGATTTACACATGCAACATTGGCAAGGCTGCAGATGTCATGCACCTAGAAATACACATCTGGAAAAATCATAACTCAGTAATCTCCGTAGCACCCCTTGTAACTGCTGTAGTGTGATAAAGTAGTGAGGTAGGTGTTCTAACCCCAGATCTGGCACCTGTGTGTGTGAATCTGTGTGTGTGTCTGACTGAGTAGAGAGCAATGCTTTTTAGGCCACTCACACCCCATACAATACACATACTCAACTTTGGCAAGGCTGCTGATGTCACTAATCTAGACATACACCTCTGGGGAAATCATAGCCCAGTAATCTCTGTCGTGCGTCTTGTAACTGCATACTGCTCTAGTGTGATAAAGTAGTGATGTAGGTGTTCTAACCCCAGACTTAGCAACTGTGTGTGTGTGTAAATCTGTGTGTGTTTGTGTGTGTGTGTGTGTGTGTGTGTGTCTGACTGAGTAGAGAACAATGCTTTTTAGGCCACTCACACCCCGTAAAATACACATACTCGACTTTGGCAAGGCTGCTGATGTCATTCATCTAGACATACACCTCTGGGGAAATCATAGCCCAGTAATCTCCGTAGCATATCTTTCAACTGCATACTGCTCAAGTGTGATAAAGTAGAGAGGTAGGTGTTCTAACCCCAGACCTGACAACTGTGTTGGTGTGTGAATCAGTGTGTGTGTGTGTGTGTGTGTGTGTGTGTGTGTGTGTGTGTGTGTGTGTGTGTGTGTGTGTGTGTGTGTGTGTGTTTGTGTATGTATGTGTGTGTGTGTTTGTGTGTGTGTGTATGTGTGTGTGTGTGTGTGTGTGTGTGTGTGTGTGTGTGTGTGTGTGTGTGTGTGTGTGTGTGTGTGTGTCTGACTGAGTAAAGAACAATGTTTTTTAGGCCACTCTCACGCCATACAATACACATACTCAACTTTGGCAGGGCTGCTGATGTCACACACCTTGAAATACACCTGTGGGAAAGTCATAGCCCAGTAATCTCTGTAGGGTGTCCTATAACTGCGTACTGCTGTTGTGTGGTGTAGAACTGTGGTAGGGTTCCATCTCCACCCCATGGCAGTTCTGGATGTGTTGTGTGGGTTGCAATGCCTATGTATGGAGCAATGCATCATAGGCCACTCACTCGCACTACATTTCAAATGCCCTACATTGCCAATCCTGCTGATGTCATTCATTGTGAAGTAAAACTTTGGGGAGAATGTTCTTTAGCAATCCCTGTGGGGTGGCCTATAACAGCTGTATTCTGTAGTGTGATATAGACCTTGATCAGGGGTTCTATACCCACACATGTCAGTTGTGGATGTTATGTGTGTGTCTCACTCCCTGTGTAGGGAGCAATGCATTTTAGGCTAGTCACTTGCAGTACAGTTGAAATGCCCTACTTTGGTTAACCTGCTGATGTCATTCAATGTGAAATACACCTTTGGGGAAAGATGTCTCTAGCAATCCCTGTGGTGCATCCCATAACAGCTCTATGCTGTAGTGTGATATAGACCTCAATCAGAGGCTCTATACCTGCACATGTCAGTTGTGGATATTTTGTGTGTGTCTCACTGTGTAGGGAGCAATGCATTTTAGGCTAGTCACTTGCAGTACAATTGAAATGCCCTACTTTGGTAATCCTGCTGATGTCATTCACTGTGAAATACACCTGTAGGGAACAAATATTCCACTAATGTATGTGGCGCATACTATAACTGTGTAGTGCTGTAGTGTAATAAAGTAGTTAGGTAGGGGTTCTACTCCCAGACATGACAGGTGTGTACTGTGGAGGGAGTTTTGCTACTTTATTGTGCCACTACTATATAACACAATGTCAACCACACAGGGATAACAGATGTAAATTAGCATCATATGAACACACATGCCTAGGCAGCAGCCAATACATGGGTAGTACACTGCATATTGGCCACTGATAGTAGCTATGCAGTGATAGCAGTGGGCTACAGAGGGCATGTCACCCTGCCCATTTGTCCAATATGCACGGACATGCAGACAGTGCACCTCTACCATGTTCCCCAATGGACACCTGCACCACCTGTGGTGCCTTCACACGTGACTCACAATGGACATACCATGCCTGACAACATGTCCTGTATGGACAGATGACGCTGACATCAGGGAATGCTGTTGGCATGCCATCAATGTAGGTAAAGGGTAAACCTGCTGCCCAGTACCAGTTCCTGCCACAGGTGGGCAAGACTGGCACATCAGATGATAATCTATGTTCACAACATGGTCCAGACACCCAAGGTACAGTTCCACATGTCACTGTACATGCATGTGGGAGGTGTGCATATCCCAGACACCATCCATGTCATGGACTAAGGAACACATACATGGCATGTGGTGTACAGCATCGGCCACACACAATAGTCACTCAGGTGACTGGATGGGGGATGCAATACCCACCTGTGTGGGCAAATGCAGTAACTACAGGCCTGAGCCACAATGCAGACCACTGTCATGTGGCCTGATGCCAAGGTATGCCCATCATGTACCCTTGTACAGCCTGCTAGCACAGTTGACCACCACACGTCCGTGTAGACTTGCACCCATGCATGTCAGAAGTGGCACCCTGTGTGTTCATGAGTGTGTGTGTATTGTGTGGTGCGTATGTCCACATCCACACTCACTACAACCCCCCAGGGCATACTGAAGCATGCTTTCTGATGTCTGACATCTCCTCATACTCTTTGCCCATATGGCCTCTGTATGACCTGTGTGGTGCATGTGATACCTGCACATTGATGTGTTGTGGCAATCCCACTAGTGATGAGTTGCACTCCTGGATCTGCCAAGTGTGTCAATGTGTGTGTGTCCCTGTGTGAGTGTGCCTGTGTTGATGCAGACACCTGTACATGCACACAGGCACATTTATGACACCTACTGTATATCTACTGTATCACTGTTGCAGATGTCACTCGTCCTCACATATATGTTCTGAGTGCTCCATATCAGGTAACCCATGTGATGCATCCAGTAACTGCATCAATCTGTGATAGCACTACATAGTTTTTTGGGGGGTTGATACCCTGTGCTGGTAGGTGTATGACACAAACATGCTTCAGTTTTAATCTCCCACTCCTCCCTGACATGTAATTGCATTTGTCTACCTCCCCCACCCCCTCTCTGGTGGATGTGGAGACCCACACCTGCCTTGCTTAGGCAGCAGCATGTGTATTTTATGCGCTGCTCATGATCAGCTGATGGCCTCTGCATGAATTGCAACCTTCTCCTAGCTGATTGCATGTGGAACAGCTGTGGTAAAAATCCCATAGCCAATTGCATGAAAACACATTCCAATACTTAGGAACATCATGGTGGTGTTGGGCCTTTGCAGTCACTGTGAGTAGAAACTAGATCTGTTGTTTGGCAAACAGCATCTCAGTTGGATTGGTGATTTACCTCCAACAACATACGCTGTAGAAAGAGGGCAACAAACAGGAGGGGGATGTGCCTGACCTGACTACAGACTGTAAGTGCTGCTATACTGCATTTGGAGTAATGTTGGTTTAATAGTGTTTGTCTGGATATGCCTGTTGTACATGTAGTAATGCCAGCCATGTCAGTTCCATGTATATGAGGAATCCTCATCTGCAGGGTCATCTGCAGACTGGGCAGTGTTGTGTTTATGGTTTCATGTGTTATCCACAGTGCATCTCACTGTGGGCTGCAGATGGTAGTGTGAGGATTGCAGTCTGTAGATGGTGAAGGCCATGACAGTTACTGACTTCATATCCCTCATAAGACATATGTTGCAACAAACACCGTTGCAATGGAAATATACAAGGTTATCACAGCAACATGTTTATACTGGCCCTGTGTATGTGCTGTCAGCTACACCACTGTAGACCTTTGTATATATGGCGTGCATGAAGTGGTGCATATGTGCTGTATGCCATAAATAGTGTCATCATATCTGATAACAAGCCAGTGATATATCAGATTGCTACACATGTCATATATAGTAGGAGTTATATTTCATGACATAAGCTGGACATTCTGTGGATGTTTGTATATTACTGAGGTCTATGTAGTGATGGTGAATGATGGCAGTGTGTGTATTGTTAATATGTACTTTAGTCTGTGTACAGACTGTGGTAGATGTCATTGTCCTAGCTCCCCTTCTATCAGATGTTACATGCTGCCCCACTGTATCGTATTGTTTCGCTGTACACGTTTGTAGGACCATACACACACATGTCCCATACCACAGACAGCCATCTGACCAAACTGTGTAGCAGCCCAGTATATGTAGGGACATTCTGTGACTGGCACATATGAGGATGATGTAGAACAGATAGTGCATATATTGTAATATTATGCTAGCCTACCATATGTGGCTGAGGCTGTGTTCACATTGGTTGTGGAAATGCACTGTCACACAGGTGTATCTTACCCTATACTGTGACATGGCTGTTAAGCCTGTTATATATGCAAGTACATGTGCATTCCCCATACAAGATGTAGGCCAGTATTGAGCCAGTCTGCCTGTAGCCTGCACAGTGCATTGTTACATGCCAAGTAGCATAGTGTACTTAATCAGCTGGATGTCATGTGCAGATACTTTCCAGATGTACTGCTGCCGGGCCTCCCTTAAAAGTCATGTATGTTAGACAGACCAGTGGGATGCTGTAGAGATGTATGTCAATATCTAGTGGATAGTATGTGTCCATGGCACCCCTGTACCAGCAGTCATTATGTGTCAGGCCAGACAGGAGTGTGTTACTCCAACACCTATGGTGCCAAATGTATACCGGTCGTTATGTGTTATACCCATCTACATGGCTGTCTACATCCATATTGTCAGGCCCGGTACACGTGGTGCACTAATGGAAAATGTGTATACCTCTGGACTGTACAGGGTGTGTCTGAAATTCCATATAAAGTGGCCAATATCTCTGCTGCACTCCACAGGGGTATTACATGCTAGCAGCTGTACTTTACAATGATGTCCATAGGATGTCTGTCAGTAGCCAGTGGCACACATGTTATAAGCAGATTTCAGCATCCACACACACCATGTCTGTGAAGACAATCCCAATGACAGTAGCAGCAGTCTAGTAATATACCTGCTATATATACCTGACATCCCCTTGCACTACGACATTGGGACTGTAGGGGCTGGGGTACGGCTACACTCCATGTCCAGGACATATGGAGGAAATATATGTAGATATACCAACCAGATAGCCATATATATAATGGCACATGTGTACTACATTGAATTACCACTGTCATGGCAAGCACCCACTATAAATCCCTACAGCATGTGGCCGTGGTCCCTTCACATTTCCTGTGTGATGGACATCTGTCCTGTGTGTGGGTATCAGTGATACAGGCAGCAGGTAACAATACCTCTCACAAGAGAACATGCACACTCAGAGCAGATACTTTTATAGAAGGATCAGGAACTACAGACAGACTGTGAGTAGAGTTGTGTAATGCTTCGCATAGTACTGGTGTTACAGGTGTGTGTGTGTGTCTGTGTGTGAGTGTGTGTGTGTGTGTGTGTGTGTGTGTGTGTGTGTATACATACTAGTGTACCTTGGAATGCGGTCTTTCTGCATAGGTCACTACTGTGGGCCTACTTCTAGCTGAGCAGAGGTATGAATATCATGTGTTTTCCATCCACCACACAAGCCCTGTGTGAGAGATGACACTGGCAGTGTGTGTGTTGCGCGCTACTGGTTATGTCTATATCTAACCTCAATTCCCTGACTAAGGGTATGTTGCAGTCTATCCTGTATCACCAGCACCTTGCTTAGTGCATGGCAACAGTGTTCCACATATATGCCTGTATTCCAGCCTCTGTCCCCCATCTACATACCAAGCTCTGCACATTTGTCATGCTGTTAGGGGTTGTTCTGTAGTGGGCTGTGAGTATATCACACTGCCATTGCTGCCATTAGTACACTGTTGTATCCCCCGCATATACACCGGGGCTGGGGCCATATATGTGTGGGCGTCACCTACACAACACATGTGTGCCCTTATGCACTGCAGAGGCCATTGTATGTAACAGTGGTATATGGTCTTGTATTATTGAGTCCAGGTGGGGAGCACCATAAATGACCTAGGCTGTTACAAATGTGAGGGTATCAGGGGTGAGCTGCCACAAGGTATGTGGATTTGCAGTTCCATATACTCCACTTATATTGCAACTACTAACATGGCCTTGGCCTTCCTGAGAATACTGGAAAATATGAAGGTCTCTCCAAACACCATTATATTGGGCGACTTCAACTACCCAAACATAGACTGGGAGCATTACTCTAGCTCCAACACCCTAGCCCAATGGTTCCTAGAATTTATAAACTCAAATGCTATGGAACAACTTGTTACCACTCCCACAAGAGGGGAAAACATACTGGACCTGATCATCACCAACATGGGGACACTATGCTCCAGACCAGAAGTGTATCCCTCACTGGTAAGATCAGACCATAAACTAATCTCACTGGATATTCACATCCTGACCCCATCCCCTGCCCAGAAAACCACAGTGAAAAACTTCTCTAAAGCAAATTTCACATGCCTCAAAACCGAGGAAATCCTTCAAAGCCCCGGGCCAGTGGAAAATATGGCCCAGACCGCAGAATCCTTTATAAACGCATTCTATGAACACCTTCAGGAATGCATGGATCATGCAATCCCAAATAAACCAAGACCCAATCCTCCAAAGGCAGACGTCCTGTCTGGTGGACCCCAGCCATAAACAAACTATACAATAGAAGGAGGAAGCTACTACATGATAGAGCAAAATCCCAAAAAGGGAAGGCATCTCTGATCAGTATTAGCAAAAAACTACGGGCACTCATAAAATCGTCTAAGGCCAGCTTCGAGAGAAAAATTGCACAGGACACTAAGGATAATTACAAGGCTTTCTTTAGTTATGTTAGGACCCTGGGTGGGAATTCCCAGATATGCTCAGAATTAGTCCAAAATGACAAAAAATACACCGAGCCCACAGACATTGCCAACATCCTAGCTGACAGGTTCAGTGCAAACTTCTCCCCTCTCCCGCCAAAGGGTAAATATCTATCCCAACAGAGTGCTGCCCCCTGACATCTCAGATGCTCAGGTAAGAGCCGCCCTCTCCAAAGCAAAAAACACAGCATCAATGGGACCAGATGGTGTCCCGGGCTGCATCCTACATGAACTCCAAGAAGAGCTAAACCCAAACATAAAACTACTGTTCAATCTTAGCCTTACTACAGGATATGTACCCAAAGAGTGGCGTGCAGCAACAGTGGTCCCTCTCCACAAAGGTGGTGCCTCAACGGATCCTGGAAACTATCGCCCCATAAGCCTGACTAGCTTGGTCTGCAAAGCTATGGAAAGGATCATCATGGACCTCATAAATAAAGATATTGGGGACCTACAGACACTGGATCCTACCCAGTTTGGCTTTGTTAAGGGCAGATCCTGCCTCTTAAACCTGGTCGATTTCTTTGAAACAGTCACCAAGGCCATTGACGAGCGGAAGGTGGTCCACACAGCCTACCTGGTCCTCGCAAAAGCCTTCGATACAATACCCCACTCGGGCATTATAGATAAGCTCACCAGCTTAAATATAAACCCCTATGTCACTAGATGGGTTGCAAACTGGCTCAAGGACAGAACCCACATGGTTAGAATTGCTGGAGCCATGTCAGACTCCAAACCAGTTACAAGTGGCGTCCCACAAGGCTCAATCCCGGGACCTCTCTTGTTCGGTATATATTTCTCGGTGGTACAGGCCAACACGGAAGGACTGTGGCTGACCAAGTTCGCAGATGACTGCAAACTGGGTGCCATAATCAACTCTCCAGCCGACACAAGCATCCTCCAAAAGGGCCTCATAGAAACAGACAACTGGTGCCAATGCCATGGCCTCAAGCTAAATGCCAAAAAGTGTATAGTCATCCCCTTTGGCAAAAACAAAGTGCCCACAAATTACAACATAGGTGGTAATCCATTAAGTACAGAAGAAGTCATTAGGGACCTGGGGACCCAAGTTGATAGCAATCTCTCATTTGACAACCATGTGGCCAAAGTGGTTAGAAAAACATTTTATATAGCCCACCTAATCATGAAGGGATTCACATCTGGATCAGGGGAGGTCATCGTACCTCTTTACTCATCCCTCATCAGGCCCATAATTGAGTACAATGCCCCTTTTGGGATGTACCTTACCAGACACCTGCAGCAACTGGAAAGACCCCAAAAATACCTCACCAAGAGGATCAAAGGGCTCAAACAGATGCCATATGCTGCCCGGTTAAAGAAACTCCAGCTCTACTCAGTGACATACCGCCTGCTCAGAGCGATCTGTGCCTGACGTATAAAGCCATGTCCAACCCGGAATTAATGGACATGCTGCACCTCAGAAAATCCAAATCCCATCGAGCTACGCGCTTGAGAGACTTGAACCTCAGCACTGAAATAAATAGGACATGCTGGAGGGACAGATTCATAACCCAGAGGCTCCCTTCACTCTGGAATAAAATCCCAGTCCAGGTTAGGCAGTGTCCCACATTGACTCTCTTCAAGAGGAATCTTGATGAGTGGATGGGAGATCGTAGGTTTACCCCGGCTATCACTTCTGTGTCACTGTTAGACAGAGGGACAGTATACTAACCTCAAAAAAAGGCATAGCAAAATTAATTTAAAATGGGTGGCGAAAACCAAACACACTCTGGCTAGGCTTATAAATGCCCCAGGGCAGATAGCCTAGTATGAACCTATGAACCTATGAACCTATGACTTGGGGTACTGCAAGCCTACTGCCCCCTGCAATACTGACTGTTCTGTGCATATGCCTTGATATGTTCCGGGTACAACCCATTGGATCACAAAACATCTTTACCTCCTAAGGCGATTGTACAGAGTATAGTTAGAGCCTGCTGAACTACACACCTGCAGTACATACTGTTGATTGTGTGGTACCCTGTGGCCCAGTCTGTCAGCACTATTGTACATTCTGAAGGGCTTGGCGTGGACTGCAACAGTTGTGAACCTTTCCAGACTACTGTATAAGTGTAACTGTTTCACAGTTGCAGTCCTCCATTTATATGGTTGTCAGTATTTGAACAGCTATATGATATGGCATATAGGACCATTATGGTACACAATTAAAGGAGTCCCATTTCTGCAGACCTGTGTGTGGTGTCTTTACTATGACCTTTCTATGGGTATATGTTGCAGGCAATGATTAACATTTGTATGGTTAGCCCATACAGTGTCCAGTTGTTCAGGTGTAAACTGTAGGCATGCTGCCTGTTCCATATTGTGTGCACCTCCTACATACATATCTGACTGTACATATATCTGCATGTGTATGTGGTATGTGTAGTCACATGTTTATATATATATATATATATATATATATATATATATATATATATATATATATGGATCAGCATATATGTGTATGTGTATCTGTATCCTGGGGACATCGACAGCTTCCACATATTATATGTCATGTGAAAGGTGGACTGTACTTGGTAGTGTATTGCAGGGCACAGGTGTTTGGCTGTGGGGGATGCCTACTCGTACAAGAAGTATAGTGTGTGGGGCCTTTCAACCCCATTAACGGTGCATGTGGACATTGGTGTATTTGTCAATCTGCAATTGCTATCTACAGTTGTATGACCTTATATACATATATAGATATATTTACCTGCTAACAGATATATAGGTGTATGTGCATAGATAGTGATATATATGTATACAGAGGTAGTAAAACAACATATATATTTGAATACATGTGTATCTATATATATATGGGCATGTTGTATCTGTTACGGTTGCACTAGAGTTATATACGCAGCCATCTAGATGTTGGTAAACATTCTCTGCACTGTTGCATGACAGGACTGGCTGATATGTTTCTGAAACATTGAATATCTGTGTACCTGTCATGTCTTAGTGGTACATCGGTTTGTCTAGGGTGTGAAGGGTCCTTGGTTTGAGCCTTGCCAGAGTTGTTTAAGTGGTTGCTGGCCAGAACATGTCCCATTGGATAGAGAGTGATTAAGGCACCATAAAGCAATTGTAAGCAGGTTTGTGTGCTCTGCCCAGCAACAAAACAAACATCTCCTGCAAGGCTCATAACCAGGACCCTGCACATCATACACAGAGTGATTTATCACTAAGCCATGGCAGATATGCATAATCATGATGTGTCCACATACATATCATCCAGCTCAGGTATACAACAGTACAGGGAATGTATTCCACCATGTAGATGTATTTGTGTGTGTATATATATTCATCATTGAATGGATATAACATGTCTATATATGTAGATATAGGTACAGAGATATCTATATTCATAAATATATATATATATATATATATATATATATATATATATATATATATATGTATATAAGCCAGTCCATACAGATATACATAGATACGCATACAGCCAACGATATATATGTATATATCCACATGTCCACCTATAGACAGCACTAGAAATGCATATATGTCAGCATACATATGGCTCACCTTTCAAAGAGATGTGTTACCTGCACAGGGACATGCCTCCATGTGTAAAGTCCTGTACCTGTACTGCATCCTAACCAAAGGCACTGTGTGTTGTACCCAGCCATGGCATGTGTACCACCCACTACACTTACTGGTGTCCACTGTAGAAGGCCTGCTGACATCACTACACCCATCAGCCATGTGGCACATGGACAAACACAACACAATCTGAATAGATACTGGTGACAACAATACAACATTGTTAATTAAAGCTAGGATGCATCTTGGCTGCACAGCTACACCTTCCAAGATATTAGCATTTCACTTTACTGCTGACAACATGCTACACATCATTCCATTGCTACACTGTTGTACAGTCCCCCTGTGTATCAGAACCATGTTAGCCTGTCCCTGCATTGATGTTACGAATGTCAGGCAGTGGCACAGGTATCATCATATGCACAGGGTGTGATGTTGGTTTGCCAGAGCCCTAGGCTGAGCCATACAACTGACAACATGTGTGTGTGTGCGAGGGGTCTGAGTATTGTTTTATGCCACAGGTGATATCGTGTATGCAGGTATGTGGTTTCCCTAGGTTCGTTGTTTATGTGTGTGTGTGTGTGTGTGTGTGTGTGTGTGTGTGTGTGTGTGTGTGTCTGTATACACACAGTTCCTCCATGTGGCTGCTCTATACAGGGAATTGTGGGACAGCTGCAGACTGTACCTGGCAGGGTTTGCAGTTCACCGTCTCCGGCCATAGACACGTGACCTGTGCCTGGCAGGGGTGCTACACACAGTGTCAGGTACAGAGCCAGACCAAGTACTGTCCCCAGAGTTTGACAGACAGCCATTGGATACAGGTCCCCCCTGGGAATGGCCAGGGCCAAGCGCACATGGTCTGTTTTGATGGGTTGTGGACAGCCCCCCTCCACAGTGCTGGGGCTGGTACTACAACTACAGTAGTGGCTGTAACTGTTTGGACATCCACGGCGACCTCCAGCTTCTGGTGTTGCTGGCATACATCCAAGTGGCTGTTGCAACCATCCCGTCCTGTCCTGATGCATGGACATAACATTTTGGATGGGTTCCAATGTCTTACCCCACCGTCTATCCATGACCTTGATGTAATTATGGATGGCACCTGCTAGGTCACGGATGCTGTCAGTTACAGAGGTGTGATGAGCCCTCTTTGCCCTTAGACCCTGACTGGTGTACCATTCCATTCATGCCTGTGCCTCCATGACAGTCTGGAACATGCGTGTGGTTGAAATAGGGGTTGCACATCTGCCAGGTGCATGATGTCCAGCCATGCTCCTACGAGCACCCCTGCACATCTGCCTATGTGATACCCCACCAGATATCTGGCTATGGCTGCTGTGTCCTGACACACATGCCATAGCTACCACACCGTCCTGGCCCATGCCAACCGTAGGCTGCCCCTCAGCAAGGGCCAGTGGTAATGAGGTGTGTAGAGGCAGTGTGACTGTGTGTGTGGATGGTGTGGATACGTGTGGGTTGTCAATTGGTGGGCCAGCTGCAGCCCCTGATGACCCTTCCTGTGCCTCAACACACATATCTTCATGGTCACTGTCTGTATCAGTGACATCAGAATCCCTGTGGGGGGGACCCAGCCCACATCACCACCTGTGAGGGGAAAACAGGGAACAGACTGTAAGACCTGCACAACACCGCTAAACAGTAAACACACACACACACACACACACACACACACACACACACACACACACACACACGCACACACACACACATAAACATATGTGTGCAGACATGGCCACACACACAGACATACACACATGCAGTGACATACATGGCAACCCATACACTACACCATACAGCACCTACATACAGCTCCTGCAACCCCATAACACACACACAATAGCAGGCGATGGTGCAGTACAGTATCACACACATACCTGTAATTACACACATGTCAGCATGCAGGACATGTGGGGCTGAACACCATGCAGTGCAACTGTAGTCAATCCCGTTGTCAACATTATACATGGCTGTGATGCATGGCTTCTGTTTGTAGGTGATGGCCCACCCCCTGGAACCCACTGCACCCATGTTCACAGCATTACTGTGCATCCGTTCAGCACCCTGGCATGTACTGTGCACCATACCTCATGGGTGTGCACACCATTGCAGGATGTGTCTCTGTGTGTCAGGTGTGTTTCTGTTGCTGCTCACAGCCTCTGTGTGTTCCTGGATCATGTGTGGACACATGTGTTTAGTGACTGCTTGATGTGTATTCATATAAGTCATCATCAGTGGTGCATGTATGAGTGGTAGATTACCATTAGACCAAGCACACAGACATTGTACTGTACCTGTGGTGAGTGTAGAGACCATTATTGACCATGATTGGGCCCTGTCTGATGTTGTCTGTGGTACACAGAGGTTCATAGGTGAGTACTGTTCTATTGGTCCTGGGGCCTACAAAAGCCTAGCCACAGGGGTTCCCTGCCATGCACCACCCACTAATGTTATTCCCCTGTGCCCCTGTGAGGTTGTGGCACACACATGCTACCCAGGGTGTATTCCCCATTCCCCATCCAATTGGCAAGTATTTCTGTCAAGAGGGCCAATGAGTAGCATTGCCTGACATGTATGGGTAGTCTGTTTCAGAGTGTGGTGATTCCCCAGGACAGGGCCCTATCCCTCCAGTATGTTCTGTGTAATGTGTTGATTAGGTTTAGGACCCTAGATCGTGTGTTAGCAGAGGGAGTGGGGTGCTGTTATATGTAGCATTTTCAATTGCTCTGTGTATGGCATAGCTGTGTATATTGGGCAGATGTCAGCTGTGCCAGGGCAATGTGCACTGGAGTGTAGCCACAGTTATCTGAGATGGACTGTGTATTGCATGTGTTTGAGGCTTGTAATCCCATTAGTGAGGAGTGTGCTGTGTCAGTACACATGTACAGCATGCATTATGGGTAGGTGTGTTAGATGTGTACATGGCCTACACCTTATCTATGACATGCACAGTGAATTGCCAAGCATAACCTTAAACTATACTTACCGACATCCGGCCGCAGACTTGCTAGTATCCCAGAGGTACCTACAATGACATGGGATAGAATTGATGTCAGTGGCCACAGCTGTGGCATTGTTACAGGGTGGCTGCAATATTACAGTACAACAGCTGTCCACAGTACTACAGTTTATGTATTACTGCTTATTGGTACTATACAGCAGCATACCCCACATCTCACACATGTATGGTCTACCTGTACAGATGTATACAATACAGTAGTCTACTGATATTCCCTGGAACCTTACCTGCATGCTCAATGTGTGGTGTGTGAGTAGCACCCACCTCCATGAATGTATAGGTCTGGAGTTCTTGCGGGCAGGCAGGTGCTACCAGGCTGATGAGCAGCTCCTCCACTCTGGTAAGCGGGGGATGGATTTTATGCCCCCCCCGTTGCGAGGTGGTCACGCCGCACGGCAGCGGCACAACGTCGTACTTGCCAGAACAGGTCACTACAATGGCAGCAGACCTGCTCATAGGTTTGGCTGTGCAACCCCACCTCATTCACCCTGCGGACCACATCAGTCCACATGGCTGTTCTCTCCTGCTGGTCCATGTTTGTCTATGAGAAGAGCAGCTGATAGTTGTGGATCATGCTGGTGATGATGATCTCCTCAGCGGCACTATATGCAGGGTTTCTCGGATGTGCCATACTCCCTGAAAGACATAACGATGGAAATATGTCTGAGCAACTCATATGTCAAGTTTACCATAATACAATACACATATCAGTCTCCCGCCACCATATCAGCTCCAACATTATGTTCACACTACGCTACTGGTATGTGCCCAGTATGTGTACCATTGGGCCATATATTGTATTGTACAACACCTTATGCTATGTTGTTATATACATGCTCCCTGTGTGGACACTAGAGTTGCAGGGCTGTTACAGGGTATTTCACCTGCATGCCATTGTCACTGCCACTGTGTTTCCAGATATGCATGTGGTAGGCCTGCTATTTGATTGCTACACATCTGCCATTCTGTAGTATTGGGGATATCTATGCATGCTGTTGGACATGTTCTGGGATTGTGTGGACTATTACAGCCCACATATGTTCCATGACAGTTACACACCAGTATGTGTAGGGGTATTTATCAGCAGGAACACCACTCCAACCTAATGTGCACATGTTACCAGTCCAAATCACATCCATGGCCCACCATGGAACCTCATTTTCTACTGTTCCATCTCTACCTTCATGTGGAACCACCTCAGGGGATGGTGTCCCTCCCATGGAGCACATACAGACGTGTGTCTGTCACCCAGGTAGGTCACGGGTATTGGGCATAGGGAGGTCCACAGTGACATGGTGTATGTGCTACATCACCTGGAGGCATGCAGTACACACACACAAAGTTCAACATGCATATCCCTTCTGCCTAGCACACAGCCCAGGCACCTTTATGTCAATGTAGATGGTGCCATGACTGTCCATGGGTGGCCACCATGTTCCCTTTGTTCCCATGTGGGGGCTCAATGGCCTCCACATTCCAAATGTATCTACCCATCTACAGTGTTTAACCACCACATGTGCCATACACCAGCCCTGTATGCTGTCTTGTTTGTCACCCAACCAGATCTACATACCAATATGTGCCTAATAATCTTCACCACCATATATACTTCGCCATCCCATACAATTGCAATGTGTTCCCAACATAGGTTACACACCACACCCCATCTTGCAGCCATGTACTAGTGTGTAGGTATGTTGTGTATTGATGTGTGATGTTCTCTCACACAAGTCATGGCATGGAAAATGTATTGACATGTATATATATATTTTTATATCTATCTATCTATCTATCTATATATATATATATATATATATATATATATATATATAGATATATCTATCTATATATGTATATGCATCTAGATATATAGCTATATATATATATATATATATATATATATATATATATATATATATATATATATATATCGACAAACACACACACATATATCTGTCTGTATACATATATATATATATATATATATATATATATATATATATGTATATATACATATGTGCATATATGTGTAGATATTTTGTGTTGTTTATATACCTATATAAATGTATAACTGTCTGAGGTTCTGTACACATACACAGCTGTGAATATGTATCACACATATATGTACCTGTATGTGGGTTGTATACGAACATCTGGGCCACACTCATGTGCCCTCTTTACTTCACAGCTGAACTGTTCTGCCTTGCTGCAAAACAGACAGGTGTCACATGTGAACACAGACTAACATTATGGGGGTATATATGATGGCAAACTTTAAATAAGCATATTATACTGCTATGGCAGTGTGGGCATGCTATTCTATACTTTAACATGACTGTCCTGCAGGTGGCATGGTCTCTCACCCATGTGTCTATCATGGTGGTATTAATACCCTCACCAGCCATTGGCCACAGTAATTTACAGAACACAGATATCATGGGTCACATCCTTGCCATTCACTGCCGGTGTGCACATTTGACAGGTATGTCCCACTGCCCTCAGGGACTAATACTACTGTCCAGTGCAGTTGTTGAGCACAACATCATTACAGAAACATAGGTTCATAGGTTCATAGGTTCATACTAGGCTATCTGCCCTAGGGCATTTATAAGCCTAGCCAGAGTGTGTTTGGCTTTCGCCACCCATTTTAAATTAATTTTGCTATGCCCTTTTTCGAGGTTAGTTTACTGTGCCTCTGTCTAACAGTGACACAGAAGTGATACCCGGGGTAAACCTACGATCTCCCATCCACTCATCAAGATTCCTCTTGAAGAGAGTCAATGAGGGACTCTGCCTAACCTGGACTGGGATTTTATTCCAGAGTGAAGGGGCCTCTGGGTTATGAATCTGTCCCTCCAGCATGTCCTATTTATTTCAGTGCTGAGGTTCAAGTCTCTCAAGTCGTGCTTCTCGATGGGATTTGGATTTTCTGAGGTGCAGCATGTCTATTAATTCCGGGTTGGACATGGCTTTATACGTCAGGCACAGATTGCCTCTGAGCAGGTGGTATGCCACTGAGTAGAGCTGGAGTTTCTTTAACCGGGCAGTATATGGCATCTTTTTGAGCCCTTTGATCCTCTTGGTGAGGTACTTTTGGGGTCTTTCCAGTTGCTGCAGGTGTCTGGTAATGTAAATCCCAAATGGGGCATTGTACTCAATTATGGGCCTGATGAGGGATGAATAAAGAGGCACGATGACCTCCCCTGATCTAGATGTGAATCCCTTCATGATTAGGTGGGCTATATAAAATGTTTTTCTAACCACTTTGAGAGATTGCTATCAACTTAGGTCCCCAGGTCCCTAATTACTTCTTCCATATTTAATGGATTACCATCTATGTGGTAGTTTGTGGGCACTTTGTTTTTGCCAAAGGGGATGACTATACACTTTTTGGCGTTTAGCTTGAGGCCATGGCTCTGGCACCAGTTGTCTGTTTCTATGAGGCCCTTTTGGAGGATGCTTGTGTCAGCTGGAGAGACAATTATGGCGCCCAGTTTGCAGTCATCTGCGAACTTTGTCAGCCACAGTCCTTCCGTGTTGGCCTGTACCTCCGAGAAATACATACCGAACAAGAGAGGTCCCAGGACTGAGCCTTGTGGGACACCACTTGTAACTGGTTTGGAGTACATGTACTGATGGCACATATACATCCTTTCACAGTATACATCCTATTATTCTATGCCATATACTACATGCCAGTAACTGCATATATGTTTCAAATACCTGTTATGTTGTTTCCACTGAAACACAACCCTGAGCTTTGTGAACTTTCTTGACATGTTTTTTTTTAATTCTCTCTCTCTCTCTCTTTCAGTCTCTCCAGTACAGTGATTGAGCTGGTTTGACTAGATTGCAGCATGCTTTTGTTGGTATTGCACATGATCAGGTGGTGGCCTCTGCACCAGTCAGTGTCCACCAGTTGCTAATTGCATGTAGCCTGCTGTGTAGTACTTCAGATAACCACTGTCATGGCAACCCTGTGCTATAAATTGCTGCCTTCTGTGGTCATTGTCCCTTCACCTTTACAGTATGGAAGACAACCTTCCTGTGTGTGGACATCCTTGTTACAAACAGCAGGTAGCGATACCTCTTACAGCAGAACCTGCAGACACAGGCCAAATCCACATTTGGGTAATGTTCCAGACCTACAGACAGCATGAGTAGTGTTGTTGTGTGCAATGTATCTTGCTGTTCTTACAGGGTTTCTGTGTACATGGTACTTTTTCATGGAATGTTGTCTGTCTGCATATCTCTCAACTGTGGGTCTGTCCATATGATACCAGGGTGATTGGCTGTTCGGTTTTGTCTGTGCACCACACAGGTATTGTCCCAAATATATCTGTGGCATTCTGTCTGTTGAGTGCTATCAGTACATGGCTACATCCATTTGTATTTCAATGTATCCTGCATAAGGGTATGCTGCAATGAATCCTGTAACACCAGCAATTTCCAGGGTGTGTAACAGCAATAATGCAAATATGGCCCTATGTTCCTGCCTCTGTCCTCCACATTTCTGCCAGTCTTTGTCCCGCTGTGATACAGGAAGGGTTGTTAGGTAATGGCCTATCATTATTTACCGCTAGCATTACTGCTATCATCCCAGTCATGTCATGGACTCCCACACCAACTGTTGTGCCATGTCCATATATATGGGGGCAACAGCTGGTGAACACATTTGTGCCCTTGTACATTCCTGAGGTAAGTGTGTGGTACACAGTGTTCCTTGGCCTTTTACAGCCTTTTATGGGGGGGGCTCTATGCCGTTAACCTGGGCTATGGCACCTTTCTAGTGCTATAACTGTTAAGACGAAGGTCATTCAGTGTGATAGTGAGGTGTTAGGTTAAGCAATATGTACAAGATACTGTGACATTAACATAAGTGCTACCTTTCCCTCTAGGGCTTGACTACAGGGTGTAATTGGATGCTGCTGAACTACATCTGTAATTGTTGATTGTTAAGTATCCTGAAGGCAAATCCTGTTCCTACTGTTGTACTACTTGAAGGCCTTGGCCTAGACAGTATTGTATGGTATATATACACACATTGCTTGCATCTACTGTTTTGTATGGGCCTTGCATTCATGACTGATTGCATATTTCAAACCTTATGTGGTGTCAGTACTGACATACATTATTGTATAGTACAGGAATACAGGTTATCTATGTATGCATACCTGTGTGTCGTGTCATGTCCTTTGATTTGTGGGTGGGTATATGTTAATGTCAGTATTCTCATTTGTGGGAATGGTTGCCACACTACACATTTCACAGGTGTCAATTGAAGAACTTGTGGCTGATATACTTTGCACCCAGTACTTCCACACTACGTCTACATATGTATGGCTACTGATACCTTTTGTGTGTGTATATGTGTATGTACCTATATATTTATATATATATATATATATATATATATATATATATATATATATATATATATCTATATATATATATATATATATATATATATATATATATATATATATATATATATATATATATATATATATATATATATATGTGTGTGTGTGTATCTATAGATATATACATCTGTGTGTATATATATATATATATATATATATATATATATATATATATATATATATATATATATATATATATATATATATATATATATATATATATATATATATACACACATACATATGAACATATGTATACAAGTGCTGTTTTATGATTATTTGTGAGTCATACATTAATATATATATCTACATATAGCAGTCTGTCTACATTTACAGATATATCTGTCCATATGTCCATGCATGTTCGGCTCATATTTTGGTCTGTTCCTCATTCATTTGCAATTGTCATGGATGATCGCAAAATTGAAGTCAGTAACTAGTGGCAACACTTTTGTGTTTCAGACTTCATCTCCTTCTACATATGTGTTCTAATACATATAACTGTGTAACTAGCAACATTTTGAGTGTAACAGAGTATTAGTAGACATATATCCCTATTTGTACCTACAGTGTGGCATACTTTGTCCAGACTTCTTGCATTAACAGGTTATGTGGTGTCATAATAATACATTACCTGCACTGCTGACTGATTGTGCTGCAGGGTATGTTTGTGCAAACTTCCAGTTATGTATATCTGCCATGGTTTAGTGGTAAATCACTGTGCGTATTGAGTGCAGGGTCCTGGGTTCAAGCATTGGAGAGGCAGTTTATTTTGTTGCTGAGCAGAACAAGGGACATTGGCTACAGAGTGATTGAGGCACTCTTAAGCAGTTGCAAGCAAGGTTGCACAGGTTTGTGTGGAGCTAAGCAATGCCTACACAGGTTAAGCAATTCAGCAGGTAAGTGAGTGTAAGAAACTGTAACCAGACTTTAACAGTGCTTACCCCCATGCAAACGCACTTAAACATGCTTACTACTGCTTATTTGTGCTTAAACCTGCTTACTACTGCCTAAATTCATTATGACACTGACACTTCACATGTGCATTTCATGCAGTACTCCAGTTCACATTTAAATGTTATTATGTAGGTTTTACAGCAAAACATGTACAAATATGTTCATATACAGCTTTCACATGGAAAATGATATGTGCTGCAGTGGGACTCGAACCGGAAATACCTGTTCATTAGGCGGGTGCTCTAACCACTACACTATTGCTGTGTTGCTTCCTTTGCATATATACCCATATACACCCATTCCAATATGTCACTGACACATCAGCCGTTCATTCTCCAGTTGGAAACATGGTGTATCCACACCACTACACATTGGCCACTCCCTACTCCTCTGGACCCATCCTATGGGTTGACTCAATCTAAGTATCCTCAGACATCCCAACCTTTTAGTCCACAAACATTGGTGCCATGAGTGACTGATAGGACACTATTCCCTATTTTTGGGTTGTCCTACCTAGGACACACGTGTCTTTATTTCAAGATTAGACTCTATACTTCATTACTTCGTTACTCCAATTAACAAGACACTAAAATAAATTTATAACTAAGACTATATGATAACGCACATGTTACACATGTAAACCAATGATGTACGAGTTTGGCAACATTATATTACAAATAAGACCGGTTTAGTGATTGGCGTTGACGTAGTCGGCAAATGACAGGAATGATTCAAATATTTCATAATGGGAAAGTCCACACATTTTATTCTTTTGAGTACAACACTAACTTTGAAACTAAATACACAATGAACTCTGAATTATTGCAGATTCATCCCTTCCCTCTATCTTCTTGTAACTCTAATACTATAGTCCTGCAATATACAACAGAAACAAAACAACAGTTTATTTTGCCTTGGAAGTTTATATCCCAGCAGAATGGTGGAAGTGTTGTTAAGACATAAATATATATATATATATATATATATATATATATATATATATATATATATATATATTTATATGGATGACAAACATTTTATGACAGTCTAAGTAAGGCCTGCACTGTTACAAAGGCCATGCATTTGGCATGAAATTGAGTCAGGATATATAAGCCACAGCGCAGAGAAGGGGGTCACCATCTTTTCTATAATGGACTATAAATATATGTTTATTTAACGTCTGTTAACCGAGTATGCAGACTGTTCCAACGAGTCAAGACTCCATTCAGTCATTACTTGAGCCTTAGAGGCCAAACAACACAACTAAACATATACGAGAATCATACCTCTCAACCTCTTAATGTAAGAAGTCTATCCAAAGCCAAATATAATTGGTGGTGGGGGGGGGTCAAAGATTGGGACATACTGGTATCAATTCAATAGCTCTGCTTGACAGAGGCCCAGTAAATTGATCAATGGGGCAGCCTGAGCCGACACACCTTGCCGAGGCTTATAAATGCCCTTTGGCAAATAGCTAGTACCTATCTATGAACCTATTACATTTATGTTTATGCACAACTTATTATTCTATCTACTGTCGAGGTTTGTAGGGGCACTTTCATGTTATTTATGTCTGCAAAAGGAATGAATGTGGTACAGGGAATGTACTTCTACATATTGATATATGTATGTGTGTATGCATATATATTTATAATGAACTCGCTGACCTCCATGAGGCGGTCCATAATTATATACATTTCCTGTACTGTTGGATGCCTGTGCTGTATGATGTGTTTGTGATCACAGCAGCTGAATGTGTATCCACCATGGCTTAGTGGAGCTCCCATCTACTATAGTGTGCAGGGTCAGTGGTTTGCAACCTGGCAGTGCAGATTATTTTGTTAATGGCCACAGCAACAGCTGTTGGCTACAGGGTGTCTTAGGCACTGTAGAACATTTGTAGGTGGGTATGCGCTTGTTTTCGTGAAGCACAGCATTGCTAACCTCTGGTTGCAGTATCTTGCACTCAGTTAGCCTCTACATTGCTTTACCAGTGTGGTACTCGCATACCGGCGGCCAAACTGGCTTACACCTGCTTGCTCCCACATACACATGTGCAACGTTGTGCATTTTGTTCACATCTGTCAACCGGACAGTCAGACTGTATGCTTGTCCATTATCAGCAGTGGCCCATGGTGTAGAGCTGTACATTGACCCCAGCTATGTATCCCAATTAATACTGGGGTGTTCACATTCATAGAGGGTAACAGACATAACATAGCTACATCCCCCATTAATCATGCTTAGTTTATGTTAAACCATCAGTATTATCCATGCTTAGGTCATGTTTACGTGTCAGGTATGACTGTTGACAAAGGTCAGTTTATGGTGAGGTAGGATTCTTGTTTCACAGGTCTGGATAGATTACATGCAGGTATTCGGGGGTAGGTGTAGTTATTCCATAACTGTGTGGCACAGTCGAGGCGAATAGCTAAGGAGTAGGCAGGTAGGTAGTGGGGGTGACATTGTAACTGTATAGTAGCTCGTAGGTATAACTGGCTGGGGAGCAATAGGGAAGGTATGTCGGATGTTGGGATTTGTATCGAGGCAGGACAAGAGGTGTCGGTATCACTAGTTTATGTACTGGTATAGAGTGTGAGGTGGGGGGGGGGGTTGCAAGGTGGTGAGCTTGTGCTGCTCCAGGTGTGCCTGTGGTGTTCCTTCATGTGTTAGTTACATGTGTCCTGTGGGACAGCTGTGATACTACATGTGGGTTGGGGTTCCAGATACTTGCAATATAGTGGGGGAAGATGGTGTCACCTACGGGTACCCATAGACATTAATAGAAATGGAACAGGGGCTGATAGGTACATGGTGTGCATGGGGAACAAAGGGGGGTGTTAGAAGGGGGATTATCCAGGGATGTGCAGGATGGCTGCAGGGAAGGTCCACAGCTGGCCATGTTGTCTACGACAACAGCTGTGCATATGCATTGCATTTGGTGTTTGCGGCAGACACTCACACCCCTGGGTGGGGGTGAGGGCTACAATAATACCTTGTGATGCCTATTACATCAGCTTGCATGCCTACAGTGGGGTGTTGTGGCCATGTGTTCATAGGTGTTGTGTAGTGGGTTATGCAACAACACATATGGTTATACTGTACTTAGCCATGTAAACTGGACTGTGCTACGGTGGGACCCATATTGGTAATGGCTGCCCGTTAGGTGTAAGCATGCCTGTCATCTGTTCAAAATCCGTGCCCTATCCAGAGTTTGCTTCATACTATTGGTTTGTTCCTCTTACAAACTGCACCTGTCTGGCAAATACCAGGGAAAATACAAATTAAATACAGACAAATAATTGGGTTTAGGACCCCACATCCTTCAGCCGAGTCATGCTAATGCATAACCTATCAGCTTTCTAAGGTTGTAAGTGGAATATGTGCTTTCTGTCCCTATTTTTCCCCCCAATGGTTTAGGTTCTGTCCAGTGCTTTTGCTCTCAGAGTTTGAGAGGTATGGGCGCATGATCTGCCCAATTCATAATATTAGTTACATCCCCAGGGCGGTCTTACTACAACTGCGCCAGCCAACACCTGCATGCCTAGGCCAATAATTGCATACCCATAGTTCCCCCACCTGCCCCTCCTCTACAGCACTCATCCTTACTGTGGGTGCAGGTGGGGTCTAACCACACCACTACACACTGCTCACTCTCCACGTGTCAGGACCCATGTCGTATGTTGTGTCGACCCATGGGTCATCAGGCTTGCACAACCTACTGGTCCATGTACGTATAGAGCCTGGTTGGATAAATCATTACAGGGACTGACTCTGATGATCATTAATTATTGGGGTGTCCCACAAGGGACACTGATGTCTTTGTTTCAAGATTAGTCTTGGCAGGTCTCTCCCACAGGTAGTATCCTGCCTGTAGTCTGGGAAGCAGTGGTGTGTTTACTTGTATCGTGTGTTTGTATGTTTCACTGGTCTAGCTGGGGGGGAGGGTTGATGCTACATGTTACACGTTTGTTGATTGGACCCCTCACCCCCATTTGCACGACTTGTGAACATATGTAAGTCGTAACTGCTGTATCATATCCTAGCTATATACATGTGTATATTTACACACACACACACACACACACACACACACACACACACACACACACACACACACACATATATATATATATATATATATATATATATATATATATATATATATATATATATATATATATACAGATATATCTGTATATGTATGCATACATGTATATATTTATATATTGCTGTCTGTATATATCTAACGACATATGGGTGTCTGCATATGTATATATCTATATGTGGGTATGTATATGTATTCTGTCTCTGTATGTATACATTTATACTATGGAGAGGGAGAGGTATATCTCCATGTAGCTATGGGCAGATATACACACACATACCTCTACATATATACATCTACATCTGGTTATTCCATTCTTTGCCATGTAGATTAGACTTTGCTGCAGTGGGACTCGTAGCGGGTATGGCTGCTCATTGGGCGATGCCTCTGCCCAATTAACACTTTTGCTTACATCCTTGGTGCTGTCTGTATAGACCCACATCAGCCAACACCTGCACACCTAGACCCATAACTAGCTACCCATAGTTCCCCACCTGCACCTCCTCTACAGCACCCATCCTTACTCTGGGTGCAGGTCAGGTCTGAACACCCCACTACACGCTGCCCACTCTCCACTTCACGGGCCCCATGTCATATGTTGTTTCGACCCATGGGTCATCAGGCTTTCCCACCCTTGTATTCTGTGTATGTACACACCCTGGCCAGAATCGTCGTCACATCGGCTTCCTTTGGTAATATGTCCATTTTTGGGGCGTCCCGCAAGGGATGCTCCTGTCTGTGTTTCAAGATTAGATTTCACGGGTACACTGTGTACCCCCCCGGTTGTATTCTGCCTGTGGTCTGAGGAGCAGTGGACTATTTACATTGTTTGTGGGTTTGTGTGTATGTTTCCTCTGTCCGGTTGGGGGGAGAGGTCATGCTACATGTTACATGTTTCTTCCTTGGGCCCCTCATTTCCATTGGCATAGCCTGTGAACATATGTCATTCTTGTGTGCTGTTTCCTATCATAGCTATATATCTGTGTATATCTACACACACACACACACACACACACACACATATATATATATATATATATATATATATATATATATATATAAAATATATGTATAATATATATATATATATATATATATATATATATATATATATATATATATATATATATATATATGTATATATACATATATATATATATATATATATATGTCTGCATACATATATACATATTGCTGTATATATATATATATATATATATATATATATATATATATATATATATAAATCTATGTGGGTGTATGGGATGTATGGCCTTAATCGCACTTATCTATTGCTATGATGGCTTAGTGGTTAACTACTGTGGCTATAGTGTACAGGGTCCTGGGTTTGAGCCTTGCTGAGACAGTTTGCTTTGTTGCTGGGTGGAATTTGGGCTGTTGGATCCAGAGTAATTAAGGCACTTTACAGCGGTTGTAAGTGGGTTTGCGTGGGTTTGCACGAAGTTAAGTACTGCTAACCTCCAGTTACAGTTTCTTACACTCATTAGCTTCTACTTTGCTTACTCTGTGTGGGCAATGCTTACCCCCGCGCAAGCGCACTTACACATACTTACCGCTGCTTATTTGTGCTTAGACCTGTGTACATGTACCTTGTTCATTATGACACTAACACTTCACATGTGCATTTCATGCAGTACTCCAGTTCACATTTAATTGTTATTCTGTAGGTTATATGGCAAAATGATGTAAAATTATGTTTATATACAGATTTCCCGTGGAAAATGATTTGTGCTGCAGTGGTACTTGAACCAGGAATGCCTGTTTGTTAGGCAAATGCATTAACCACTCCACTATTGCTGTGCTGCTTCTTTTGCATATATATTCCTTATTATTCTCTTCAGCCTTTTCAACTGCTTTAACCATAGCTAGGCAATGGGCGTACCCGCGCACCTATGGTTAGCTGTACTCGGGGTTTTAAAACACATCAATAACAGGGATTCTTCATTTTATTTGACTGTACTGTTGCTGTTGAACACATGGGGACTGTTGGTGGGGATATGCAGACACTTGTGAGCTGTCTCGCTCATTTATTTACACATTCTTCTGTTCTACTTTGCAGGGGCATGTTTATTCTGAGAGCTCTGCTCTCAGACACGCCCCCTGCACTCATCCAGCATTTGGAGTTCAGGCAGCACGCCTTCAATTATATGCTTGGCATGCTGCCATCCTCCTCTTAAACTGCCGCTTCCGTACAGGACTAGATTAGTCCTGCACGGAAGATTAGTAAGTCCAGGGGCTTATAAGTAGGACATGGAGGTATGTAACTTCCACTGTGGGAGGACTGCCTTGTTTCCTAAGTACTGTTGAACAAAATACTCACAGTTTAGATTAGGAATACAAAGGATAGTGTTTTATATTGTCCAAGGCATGTATCCTTCCATATAACTACTCACACTTAGTATTTTGATAAAAATTTGCAATGAGTCCTGTGCACCTCCAGCGTTTTCATAAATTCTGTTCAACTCATCTGAAATGTGCTTCATGGGAGTTGGACAACACACATATTCTTGTGTACAGAGATTTTTGGTATTATTGTAGCAAGCTTAAACGTTTAGACTGTCACTGACTCACTGACTGAGCTCTGCATGTTTTGTTACATTTACCACTGTTTCTCTGCTTATAATGATCTCTCTTCCAGTATCGATGTCACAGGTCTGATATTCAAACATTTATTGTGTCCACTTTTATACCTGATGGGTACTTGTATGCTTAAACTACCTCTATCAACTATTGTGTCCTGGTGCATTTGGCATTGTGGTACAGCAACCACCTGCACATGCTATCAGCATACTTACACGTATTAGTTATATTGAACACTGACATTATAGTGCTTGCATGTGACGTGAGTTAATTTGGATTAGGTATTATAATTATGTTCATTTTTTTTTGGTCTATTCACAGGTGATGCACTGTCCAGCTCCAGCAGTTTGGAACTACCCCAATCTGAATATGGATGCACATTATCCTGTGACAAGAATGGCGGCTATGAACAGACACAGTCTGGGTTTGCAGTGGGTATGTCAGACAAGGGGAATATGGCTTCCAAATCCCCTCAGCACAGTATGGACACAATCAGTATGCCTGCACATACCCATTAACCAAAATCACGTGAGAGTACACAGGTCGATGAGGGCATGGTTGATCAGAGTAGTGTGGTAACCCAGCTGCAGGGTTCTAGGGCATATCCTTCAACCTCCATTAAATAATCTTGTGGGAAGTTGCTTCTTGCAGACCTTACAGGTCACAGATATGCCATATGTGGGGGTCACGGAAACTGCCTGCATGGACTGCACATACTTTTTTAGATAATACATTGTATATTTCAGGCCACCTGACAGTTGATGGAGTGGTACCCTTTTCTGTTCACATATATCCTTCCCAGTTCAACAGGTGGAAATTTTATTTCACTATGGGTGCAGTCCATGGTCTCTCTTACTTCAGGAAAATGAGCTATGCATAGAAATTTTGCATGATGCTAGCTCTCTCCAATGGAGTATGTGGAACCCCCATGTTGAATCACTGCATTCAGGAACCGGTGGAGTGATATACCCACTGTAAGTTGCTGAAAAGTCCCTGTAGCTAAAATACTTAAAGTTACACATACCTTAGCATCTACTGGGATGAGTTCTTCATGATTCCCACAGGACCTCACATGGGGCTGGCAGAGGTCTACTGTTATCTGTATGGTGCCACTGTCCACCCTGTAGTGATTGAGCAATTTCTATTTCATGTAGTCCATAGTAGGTTAAACTTGGTCTATATGCTCCACACTTCTGAGGGCAATGTTTGTCTGCAGTGGCAGTGCTTTCTGTAAAATGTGGTTGCACGTACCCGTTTACAATTGCTGTGGTAACCCCTAACATTCTCTAAAGGGTTCCTGTAGCTGAAGTCTAGCATATGTTGGAATTCAGAGCTAAACTTAGTGACACATGTTTGCACATGTTTTAAATATTTCTGAATTGCTCCACCATTATTTGCTTCATTAACATACATCTAACCCTTGTTTTGCAGTGTGAATAGTAAACTACCTGCTCATCGGTGCTCATCATGCATATAAAATGTTTGTGTGATTTTTATATATATATATATATATATATATATATATATATATATATATATATATATGTGTGTGTGTGTGTGTGTGTGTGTGTGTGTGTGTGTGTGTGTGTATGTATATCTATATATATATATATATATATATATATATATATATATATATATATATATATATATACATACACATACATAAAATGAACAAGCAAAGGAATTTGTCTAGTTCCAACCTCACCACCACAAGTGTTGATGAAAAATTAAAAGTCAAAGAAACTAGTGATCTTAAAACTTCATTGATGAGCTCAGTCACAATAATTTCAAAAAATCATGACACCTAGGTAGTGTTCCAAAGCAACAAGCCTTTATACGACACAGACAAGCGATTCTGATTGTTTGTTACTGAGGATTGCTTGTCTGTGATGAATTAAGGCTTGCTGCTTTGGAATACTACCTGGGTTGCATGATCTTTGGAAATTATTGTGACTGACGTCATCAACAAAGTTTTAAGACCACTAGTTTCTTTGTTTTTTTTTTTTTTTGTTTATATATATATAAACACGCATGCATATAGACATGTAAACATATGCAGAAATGTTGCAAACAAATAAAGAATTCATAAAGGTGACCAAAGCAGTCTATAGTCAAGGGAAATAAAGTAAAATAAAATTAAAAACATAGATAACTCCCAAAAATGTTGCAGCTTAGCTACATAAAAATTGCATGCACACTCCAAATTAGCTACTTTTCAATTGTTTCAGTTCTAGCCATGATTATCAAATAATGAAACTGAGTGTTGGGGTAGAGGATAAAAAAAAAGAACATCAGTCACCATCGGTACACTCAAACAGATTTATTAATATAGTGTGCTAATTACATTTTTGGCAGGAGAAATGTCTTATGCCAAATTCAAAATAAAATAAGTAAAAAAATTGCAGTGATAGCATTCATTTTGGTTATTAATAGGCAATATCATACCTTCCAGAGGCAATGAGAACCTGGATGGAACAGTACTGCCCAGTTCTAACAATCCTCTTTGGTATTTTTGCTTGAACAATATACTACTTTCCCCTTACAGTTTCTATAAGTCACATGCTATCAGAATATTGTAAAGAAAATGTAATAAAGTGAAAGTTTGCCTTACGGGCTTGTGGCTGAGTTTATACCAGTGAAACTGAAATGTGGTATAGCTACTTTTGTAAGAAAAATCAGATGTTTACCTTTGTCAGTATTGATAATGACCAGATGGATAACCCAACAGCTTTATGAGATCCTAGTATCAAACACAGTTCTGTATAAAATAGGAATGTAACTTTTTTAAGCCCAGACAAGCAGTGCATATATCTTGAGGCCAGATACTAAATAAGTGTAATGATTAATATCCTTTGATCAGTGTAATGAACTTATACACTCATTCCTCTACCTACTTTGCAGCCTTTCATTCTTGAGGCTTTCACTTCTGCATGCTAAACTGTTATTTGCATTGTATTTCACAGACCTACAGAAAGGAAGACTGTTATCTAGTCCCCCCCGTGTCTATGTTCCAACAATGCAATTTGACCTCATATCGGTCATTGTTATAGCCTACTGACATGTGCTTCTGTCATTCTGTTTAGGGTTATCAATATCTGTTTGATATTTGCCCTCTGTTTTTTCTGCATAAACTTCATAAGCCTGCAGGCACAATGAACATGAATTTTAGAAGCTGTGTTCTGTTTATATAAACTATACAATTCAAGATATTTAATTCCGGCTTAGGTTTACCACTTTCTTTCCATGCTACTTTGGAGCTTGTGAAAAGGAACATATGGCTTTGCAGCTCACACGGTTCTGAATAATACTTCTACATGGAAGCAAAATCATTGTACTTTGAAGGTTATTAGCTCCATCACCTCATATAGGCAGTTTCAGCTTTGATTAGTTTGCAAGAAAAAACTCGTAATGTTTCTTTCTGAATGGGAATCTGTACTGTTTACAACACTATGCCTTTGAGCAAGAAAGTTCTTATAATAATGAAGCTATTTTGTCATGGCAACATTACTGTCAACAAATTATGGTTTATTGCTTAAATGACCATCTTTTTGGGAATTCAGTATTTTTAAATCAGTGTTATTATTCCATACAAAGTAAGAATTTAAACATCACCCAAAGACAGCTGGAGAAAAGGCAAGTGTAACAATTCTTGATTTACAGAGAGAACAGAAAAAACAGCAATACAGTCTTCGGGCATTTTATTCATTTTCCAAACAAGAAATGTTGATTGAGTGTTTTAAATGATTCAATGCATTTGGCCAAGTTAGCAGATGCATTTCATCAAAAAGAGATTTCACTGAACAAGACATATTTGAGTCAAGGTCCTGGGTTGAATTGCTTTATAGCTTCTCACACATGGTTATTGTTCTTAGCATACAGTAATTGAAACACAGCAGCAACTTGACAGGAGCGCATCTACCAGAATGGAAAATAATGCAGTCAGAGGCTGATATATTGTAAACCTGTATAAGGAACAGGGCAAAATAACAAACAGCTCATAGAAAGGAATCTCAAGCTATACTGAAAAGGAATTTGTATTCCACAAGGACAATTACATGGTATATAATAGACTAGGAAAACAATAGCAGCGCATTCCTAGTGTCCAAAGCAGATTTATTCAGATGGTTTAGTAGATTTAGTTTATAATAAACCTATACCCAACAATGGTTATAACACATCTAACTGTATAAACACTTACACTTTGTTTCACATCATAGGATAATGCACTCAGATTTCTTGGTTTGCCTAGATGTTGATTATAAACCAGCTTGTCACGCGAGACATGAAACTATAGCTGTTGATGAGTTCATTTAAAACTGCTTTAATGACATTTCTGATCATATTCTTTTTGGTATGCTTTTATTACCAAGCAATATTAAATGTATTTTTTTGTGCACATGACATTCAGGTGCTATTTGTGTAATTAGAATGTTGTATTATTGTGTAGGAATTAAGAAAACATTAGTTATCTATTCTCTGCCAAAATGCATGTGTTGTGCAACCTGATGTTTTAATCAAGCAGCAAAAATGCTAATGAAAAAAAGGCATTTTATGGCTGGACTGTGAGTCTTGTTCTTCCAGGTGCTGATAAAATACTAATCATTTGGACTGACACTTAATACTCCCCTTTCTTATTGCTTCTGACAAAACTACACATCTTTGGAATGTGATATAATTTGCTTTATTCCTAAAGAGACAAAAAAATGCTGCATGACTTTGCAGTAAGTCATGAGTTGGTGCAAAGAACTCAAATACGTAAGCAGATTTAGGGTTGTATTCATAGTTCCAGGTTTCACATTTGCATAGCAGTTATCTGCAAAGAGTGCCGCTATGCCTATATGCAAACACGGTAGCCGCAGGTTATTCAAACTAAGTAAATGCACAGGCACTTTAAGAATAATGCCTACTTACTACAAAAGTGTAAAGCACCTGATTATATGCAAAAGACTATGTAAAACCTTAGGCTTTGCATGATTTCATATATCCTTGGGTACTGCAGATGAATGGGGTTATGCACACTCATGCATGAAAGTCTTTAGGCAAGTGGCAGGTGACCCAGCTTTTATTAGTAATATTTAAAAATAATAAAGAGGTTTAAAATGTTTTATATAGGGATATCCTTATCTGGATACCTGAAGGGCTTCTTAAATGAAAGGAAAGGGGGATATAGGAAAGACCGAAACAGGGAATTCATAACAAAGAGGGGAACACATAAGGAAAATATTAAGAGTGCTGTGCTAGAGAAGGAGAGAGAGGAGGGGAGGGGTACTGTGTTTTTTGGAAGGGGATAGACCCCTTGTTTTTTCACATTTTTTATATATTGGTGGTAAGTAGGTAAGAGGGTGTAAGAGAGAGGATAATGGATGGAAGGGGTGAAGAGGAGTCCAGCCCAACAAATGTCACTGGTCTACAAGGCCTCAAATGTTTCAGCTGCCTGATGGAGTTGCAGTAGAGAACCTTGATTTTGAGGAGGCAGGGGCCTGTGGTAGCACACTGGCTGGTACCATCTGGGGCAGCAAGTCTTTTACCCATCTGAAACCAAGTCCTGAAGCCACCATCCAGTGAGGCTTGCCAAGCTGCCATGTGCTGGGGTGCCTACAGAATGGATGCTATTGCCCCAGTCTTGTGAGGATGCCCCTGGAAGAGCAGAGGATGAATGCCCCCTAACCTTGACGGTCCCCAGTAGGTCTGTTCCTAAGGATTCTAGTCTGTAAAAAAAATGAAAAGAAACAGGAGAAAAAGAAAATAAAGAAGGACAAAAGGAATGCATAATTAAAATAAGAAAAAGAGAGAAAAGGGGTGTGAGACAAGAAATACACAAAATAAGTTCACGCATAATGTTATATATTATTCCAATCTTTATTAATGGTGAATATTTTATTAAATTATTACATTTATTTTTATTAAATCAATATCGAACTAAAACAAAATATATGGGAAGTGCTTATGCATACATGAGAACAGTGAGTCTATTGGAATAAAGTCTTAGCAGATTTTACATTAGCAGTCTACTGATGCTAATGAGATATGCTGGTTTGACATAACAAATGGTAATACATTTCAGATTTCCACCTGAAAACACTTTGTCCTTCTATTATCTTGGTGGATAAATGCTCTTTCAGTTATACATAGTAACAAAATCAGTTAAAGACAGAAAACATCTATTACTTGATATTTCATTTCGAAAATGTTAAAAGTTTTTATTCATTCTTACCAGCACCCTCAGTTAACCTCCTACACTGTTGATTGGTGTTATACTGGATCTCGTTTTCAGCTATACAGCAAATATGTGGCTGTTTATCTGGCTCTCTGACTTTTTTTCTTAATATTTCTGACATAAGTAGTACTACTCTGCAAAGCATTGCAGTTACAGTTTAACTTGCTTTCCATATGTGCTTATTTTTTTAAACATTATTGATTCATTTCTGAAATATAAAACAAAGAGTGCCATACTCTGCTAATATTTCCTTTAATGTAATTTAAAATACTAGGAGACCATCTTCCTTCAGATCATTACACATTCATATTTTTAACTATTATGGTTTGCTTACTTAAGATACAGTTTTAATTGAGACAGTGTGGGTTTTCTTCAGGCAGAGGCAAAACATACAGATAAAAAATGTAACAGTTGAAAGGAAGTTTTCACTTTCTTTCAATCCAACCTTCATTAAAAAAATGTAATACTGTTACAGATGGATGCAGTAAATATACTTCAAGATAATAATGTTTGCCTTAATAATTTTCTGCTTAATAAATGTAAGCATACAAGGGTATTGTTTAAAAATGTATACAGAAATAAAACAACTGGTCATCACCCACTAAATTATGTACTTTGATACTAAATTTTCCCAGCCCACTTCCCCAACCTCCACTTTGGTTAGAGTATGGTGCTTGACTGAGTTTAGCCATCTTGTATGTGCAGTTTATATTGTATAAGAAATGACTGTCTTATACAATTATTATACAAATCAATATTTTCTGGCCTACACAAAAAGAATCCCTTCTTTATAAAAACTGTATTTATTTCAAGTAATAAGGTAATGCCTACTGTATTTGAAATTATATGGCAATGCAAAAACGCTTTTACGTAAAATACATACAATTGTATACATGAACAAATAATTGTAAGTGTGCACATGCAGATATGCATTTGTATTTTACAGACATATATGCATACTTAAACATATTCTTTACTCATAAATACACATTTGTATCCATACACAAATGTATATCATCACATAAACACTTCATACTTGTATATAGATGCAGTTCTACATACTGATATGTTTATGCTTTACTATGCATTGTAACTATGTATAGATTCATATTGGCAGTTGCACATATTTCTTTTGGCATTTACCTTGATTTATGCAAGTGTTTTATAATTTATTTTTTAAGCCTAGATTTGATAACTAGAAAAAACAATAAAAAAAGAAAGAATAAAATACTTACTATGGAACTCTGTCCTGAGATTATCCCCACATTCATGTGGCATTCTGAGGACTGATGGGGAATACTTTGGAACTTTTCACAATCTACTCTGTGTTCATGTGAACAGTCATATTCATGACTATCTGACCCCTAATTATGCAGGAAAGTTGCCTTAAACATTCATGTATTACCATGATTCACAGAAATAAGCGCAAAAGGGCATAATTTGCATACAAAATGTATAAATGACCCTGAACCTACGCAAATAAATTTAACATTACTATATTAACCTGTGATTACTCAAGTTAGGTAGCAAATAGCTTAGGAAACTGGAGACTTTTTAAAGAAAGCAAAAATAATAGAAATATTTTAAACTAATTTGAAATAGTTCAAAATGAAGAAATATTACTGAAATGTTTGCTGTACTGACATGATGGGCAAATTAAAATGATTGAAGTGAATACTATAAAACTGTTATTTGTAAATGGGTATTTATTGCAGCAGCAGCGGTAGAAATGCATACAATCACTGATAGAAAGTAATTTATTTTGCTGTCATTTAATGATTGTGCACACGTGGTATAGTGATTTAATTGTGATGTATTGAAGTCTCAAGGATGTTTTCTTGGTTCAACATATATGAGTCTTTACTAGGAGATTTCTGAATGTGACTGCTACATGAAAAATGTCAGTATTCTGAATATAAAAAAGTGCAGATGAAGAATGGATCTGTTAACAAACTGATTTCCCCTTACTATTGTGAATATATTCATGTTGGTGCTACACTAGTTAAACACAACCTTACTTGGCTGGATTGATACTCTGCATGTGTGTAGTTTTGTGTCAGCTAACTTTTTTGTAATAGGTTCATAGGTGTTTACGAGGCTAATGGTCACAACAGCTTTTTTAAGCCTAGCCACGCATCCCAAATCTATGACAAGTTCTGATACCCTCGATAAGTGTAAGCAGGGATTTGGGAGATGAAACATTTACAAGCAGGGAGATGAACCATTTACAGGTTGCCTGTATCCATTAGAGACATAGGTGTCAAAACAGAAATTAATTTACTGTCCCCCAGCCATTTGACCAAGCTGCACTTGAATTTGGTTAGGAAGGAACTCTGCTTCACATGGAAAGCAAGCCTGTTCCAGAGACAGGATAGTCTCAGGGATACATACCTGTCTCTCTAGCAGGTCCTATTTATATCACAGGCAAGGTTTATGTGTTTAGAATTAGTAATTCTGTTCCTGCTTGTTTTGTGGCTATGCAGGAGGTCCATCAGAGTGAGGTCTGACAATGCCCTGTATGCCATGCATAGATCTCCCCTTAAAAGCTTGTAGGAGACAGAATACAGGGATAAGGCCTTGAGGCAGTCTGTACAGGACATTTCACTTACACCCTGTATTCTTTTAGCGAGGAACCTCTGTGGAAGTTCCAATTGTTGGATATGCCTGGTTAGGTACATACCAAAGGGGGAATTGCACTCAATGATAGGTCTGATGAATGGCAAATACAGTAGAACAATGATACCTTGGACTTAGATGCCATACCTTTGTTTATAAGCTGTGCAACACAGAATGATTTCCTCGCTACTGTACATCCATGATGGTCAAAAGCTAGATCACTGTCTATATGTGTCCCTAAGTCCCTGACTATTCATTTAACTCTTGCTTTTATTGTTATGTTGTTTGGTTGATGATTACATACAATGCCTTTTTATATATGTCTGTAGCATATTGTTTTAGGTGCAGTAATGATGCAAAACCAGAGATCAAGGCAGAGAATGGATTACTTTTGCCATAAGGAGAATCATATCCTCATGATAGCCTTAGGGCATATGGCAAACAACTTTTTGGAAAAGGAGGCCCCAAACAAGCTGAGATAGCAAAGGCAGAGAATCAAGTAGTTATGAATATAAATACTGTCAGTTGAAGCAACTGCACATTAACAGACTGCAAGAAGAGCGCAATGATATGGTAGGATGTGTAAGAGCCAAGCTCAGGCAGAAGTAGTACATCTAAATGGAAAGTAAGCCCTAAATGTAACTGTATCTTTTTGACGTCTTGGCATAATGCCTTCAAGGAGTAAAACACTTCTAAAATGCATGGGCCTATTTGAGGTAGAATATGTATAGAAATCCAGGTTTTTCCAACAGCATGTAAGAAAATACTATAGGTTTATTGATGACCTAATTTTCTTATATGAATGTGGGGAAAATAAAGTAAAACAATTTGTGGGGAATTACAACACAATATGTTCCACTTAGAGCTTGATGGATTAAAGATAGATAAAAAAGTTTTGTTTTTAGATGTGAAGATGAATACTACTGATGGAAACAAGAATAAACATCTATATATAGGAAATTTGAAGGTGGAAGTCAGTATTTAAGGGCATAAAGTTGTCATCCACCGGCTTCAGGCTTTACCATATGGAGAGTTTATACATTTGTAGAGATTATGCAATAATGATTCAGATTTTTCTGATGAAATGTTGAAAACTGTTCACATGTTTAGATCTAGATGATATTGCAGTAAATTGTTGGACAGATGTTGGGGGAGGTTTATTGGAGAGTATATAAATGGAGAACAAAAGCAAAAAAATTGGACGCAGACATAATTGTGTGACTTATAATAAAAATAAGAAGGAGGACATTTATTCTGTTATGGCATGCAGTTGTTTTAGTCCCAAATTAGTGGATATGGGTAAGTATTATTGGGGCTTTATAACATCTTTGAAAGATTTTTCTCAATGGGTGAATGATGTGCCAAAAATATTGTATAAAATAGGAAGAAGTATCAAGAATTTTTGGTGAGGGGCAAGTTTGCAACTCCTATAAAGGTCCTAGGGACTATGGAGCTAGGCCATGTGGAAAATGCAAAGCATGCAACTATTCAGTTAAGAATTTCACTAAAATAAATGGTCTAAAGTTCAGTGTGAAACGTCAGTATGGTTGTGACACTGAGGGCATAGTTTATGCCCTATGATCTACGTGTAACAAATTTTATGTGGGGGAGAGCAAAAGGCCTTTTAAGGTGAGGTTAATGGAAAACATTAGGGATATTGCTAAGAATAAAAAAGAAAGTTCTGTAGCAGAAAATTTTAATAAAATACATGGGGGAGTCTGCAGGGTTGAGGTACTATATTAGAGAAAGTGGATGATATACAGTATAATAGTGTGAATATTAAAAATAAACTGTTATTTAAGGAGTCCCTTTATATTTTAAAATATGACACATTAGTCCCTAAAGGGCTGAATTTAGAATGCAATTGCCATTTTTTTATTAATTGATTTCATTTTACTGAATTGTTCAATCAATTAAGTAAGAGTTAATGAGTGTGATTAGTGTGTTTATATAGGCAGGTGTATTTTAGAAGTGTTTTATTCCTTGAAGGCATTGTGCCAAGATGTCAGAGAGAACAATAAAGTGGTGTGGATACTGGCTGGTCTTTGTTTTATTTTCTACTGGTGCTGGTGGTGTGAAGAGTGTGTGACTGTATCTTTTATTCAGCTTATAAACACTGGGATTTTTTTGGGATTTCATGGCATGGTATAGTTTCATAGGTTCATGGTGTGTACTAGGCTAATGGCCCTGGAGCTTTTACAAGCCTAGCCCATAGGATTACCCTGGCATCGTGCCACCCGACCTTAGTACCCAGTGCCTCTGTCGAGTAAAGCCACTGGAGTGATCCTTGGGGTGAATTTTCTATTTCCCATCCACTCATCAAAATTTCTCTTGAAGAAGGCCAGTGAGGTGCTCTGTTTGACATGCATGGGAAGTCTATTCCATAGTATGGGCAATCTCTGGGTCATGAACCTGTCCCTCCGGCATGTTCTTTTGATTGCGGTAATGATGTTGAGGTCCCTGGAGCATGTGGTGCAGAGGGATTGGGATTTCTTTAGATGTAGCATTTCTAACAGAGCTGGGTCAGAAATGGCTCTGTAAATCAAGCAGAGATCACCTCTAAATAGGTGATATGAGACAGAGAATAGTTGGAGTTTTTTTGAGTCTGTAGTATCTTTTTCTCTTTCTTTCTTATCATATGGTCTGTAAAGTTTTCTTTTTCTTCTTGCCACAGTTTTCCCAGGGTTTCTATAGCCACATGGAACAAGAATGAAGACTGCTATGTTCTTTTGTGCGAGAATTTGTCAATCTGGTGAAGTGAAATTAAGGGTGGTATTCAGAGTCATTACAGCAAAAGCTGAGTTCATACTTTATGTTAATGCACAATGGCCATGAATAAACATAGTCATATGAAGTCATAATGAGATGCAGATGAGAAATAATGTAAAATAGTGTAGGCTTTTTCTCACCTACTTGTGATTTATAGTGCTTGTCCTGGTTGAGCCAAACTGCTTGCACTCAGCAGCACTTACCAGCCAAAAATGCAGACCGTTTTATTTAATTTTATCATATACACTAGTTTGTGGCATCAGAAGCAAAAACTTCATCATTTGTGCAGTGGTAGGGGTGAAGTGGCAGCAGTGTTTGCTTACATGGCACTATGCTCATTTTTATCTTTAATTTTCTTAATATTATTTCCCTGAATACTTGCATATTACTACTTTTAAGTTGCAGGTAATTACTAGCTGTAACAATTGTAATGCAGCTTATGCTAATGCATACAGTTTTCTTTCCACACTTCCATGAGGTTTTCATCATTACCATTACAGTAATGAAGTATTTACAGTTGAAAAGGGCCTTACATCCCCCACTTTTTTACTTTATTTAATAAGTTATTCCCCTCTGAGATAAAGTGTGTGTGTGTGTGTGTGTGTGTGTGTGTGTGTGTGTGTGTGTGTGTGTGTGTGTGAAGGTCAGAATATAAGTGGCAGAAATGTCACTCCTGGATTATAGTGGGTCAAGGTCAAATGTGTCATACACATCTCATAAAGATAGGCTAGGTGATAGTGGAAGTGATTTTGAAGAGGTGCTGTCATGAGAACTGGATGTTGAGTTGATCCAATGTCATGGCTATCCTGCAGACACTGAACTGACAGTGCTACATGACCATGACCAGGACCTCAAATGAGAAGCTGTGCTAGGTATAAATGAATGCTGATGTGGCCTGCATGAAATCTTTTGTGCTTCTTTCCTCTGAATAATTGCATTACTTTCTTGAGAAGCACATGTGATTTGCCCTACATGTCCAAACAGTACTTTGTCCTATTCCCCTTCCAAGATGGAATCCTACTTGAGTCTGATAATTCTTTACTAGTGTATGAATGGAGGTGGCCACTGATGCTTGGTAGTCCACCATATCACACATCAGGGTGACCACAGCATT
This sequence comes from Protopterus annectens, assembly GCF_019279795.1. Taxonomy (NCBI): domain Eukaryota; kingdom Metazoa; phylum Chordata; order Ceratodontiformes; family Protopteridae; genus Protopterus; species Protopterus annectens. The sequence goes on along the minus strand of NC_056751.1, from coordinate 681,667,906 downwards.
ATCTTTACTGTGTGGCACTTCCATGTAGTGCTGGAAATCCTCATGTATGCCATGGAGGATTCCGACCGTTTCTAGATGACTCTGTTTGTCAGTGCTCTGAGGCCTACCAATGTCATAGCACATTTATTGTGGGGCAGCCAGTACTTTATGTGTTTCCTAGGGTAGGTGTTAAAAATTCCTGTACTTTTACCCCTTTGTAAACATGTCAGTGTGTACACTATTATCTTTGAATTTCTGCCAAAATTATCATCTGTATTTCGGGATACTGGTTTAGAGGTGCATGGGTTTTCTCTATATACAAACTGGAATATGTTTGGCATGTGTTTGACTTTATGATGTACTGTTACTTCCCACAGAATTACCTACATATTCTGGGGTGAGCGCACCTGACATGGAACTTGGAGAGCGGGTGCCACTTTCTTCATGCTGCCTCATAAACATGAATCATCAATATTTTCAGCAATCATTCTGCTGCTGCTATCCTCCAAATGTATTGGGGTAGTACAGCTGCTTGTTTCTGTTGCTGATCCTGTAAACAATGATTTGAAAGCATAACAAGGAAAGAAGTATCATGCAGTACTGAATGCTGAGCATGACAAGTAAAGAAGTATCATACAGTACTGAATGCTGAGCATAACAAGTAATGAAGTATCATACAGTACTGAATGCTGAGCATGACAAGTAAAGAAGTATCATACAATACTGAATGCTGAGCATGACAAGTAAAGAAGTATCATGCAGTACTGAATGCTGAGCATGACAAGTAAAGAAGTATCATGCAGTACTGAATGCTGAGCATGACAAGTAAAGAAGTATCATGCAGTACTGAATGCTGAGCATGACAAGTAAAGAAGTATCATGCAGTACTGAATGCTGAGCATGACAAGTAAAGAAGTATCATGCAGTACTGAATGCTGAGCATGACAAGTAAAGAAGTATCATGCAGTACTGAATGCTGAGCATGACAAGTAAAGAAGTATCATATAGTACTGAATGCTGAGCATGACAAGTAAAGAAGTATCATGCAGTACTGAATGCTGAGCATGACAAGAAAAGAAGTATCAAACAGTACTGAATGCTGAGCATGACACGTAAAGAAGTATCATACAGTACTGAATGCTGAGCATGACACGTAAAGAAGTATCATACAGTACTGAATGCTGAGTATGACAAGTAAAGAAGTATCATATAGTACTGAATGCCGAGCATGACAAGTAAAGAAGTATCATGCAGTACTGAATGCTGAGCATGACAAGTAAAGAAGTATCATGCAGTATTGAATGCTGAGCATGACAAGTAAAGAAGTATCATATAGTACTGAATGCTGAGCATGACAATAAGGACGTATCATACAGTACTGAATGCTGAGCATGACAAGTAAAGAAGTATCATGCAGTACTGAATGCTGAGCATGACAAGTAAAGAAGTATCATGCAGTATTGAATGCTGAGCATGACAAGTAAAGAAGTATCATATAGTACTGAATAAGAGCATGACAAGTAAAGAAGTATCATGCAGTACTGAATGCCAAGCAAGACAAGTAAGGAAGTATCATATAGTACTGAATGCTAATCATGACAAGTAAAGAAGTATCATACAGTACTGAATCCTGAGCATGACAAGTAAAGAAGTATCATACAGTACTGAATGCTGAGCATGACAAGTAAAGAAGTATCATATAGTACTGAATGCTGAGCATGACAAGTAAAGAAGTATCATACAGTACTGAATGCTGAGCATGACAAGTAAAGAAGTATCATACAGTACTGAATGCTGAGCATGACAAGTAAAGAAGTATCATGCAGTACTGAATGCTGAGCATGACAAGTAAAGTAGTATCATGCAGTACTGAATGCTGAGCATGACAAGTAAAGAAGTATCATGCAGTACTGAATGCTGAGCATGACAAGTAAAGAAGTATCATGCAGTACTGAATGCTGAGCATGACAAGTAAAGAAGTATCATGCAGTACTGAATGCTGAGCATGACAAGTAAAGAAGTATCATGCAGTACTGAATGCTGAGCATGACAAGTAAAGAAGTATCATATAGTACTGAATGCTGAGCATGACAAGTAAAGAAGTATCATGCAGTACTGAATGCTGAGCATGACAAGAAAAGAAGTATCAAACAGTACTGAATGCTGAGCATGACACGTAAAAAAGTATCATACAGTACTGAATGCTGAGTATGACAAGTAAAGAAGTATCATATAGTACTGAATGCTGAGCATGACAAGTAAAGAAGTATCATGCAGTACTGAATGCTGAGCATGACAAGTAAAGAAGTATCATGCAGTATTGAATGCTGAGCATGACAAGTAAAGAAGTATCATATAGTACTGAATGCTGAGCATGACAATAAGGACGTATCATACAGTACTGAATGCTGAGCATGACAAGTAAAGAAGTATCATGCAGTACTGAATGCTGAGCATGACAAGTAAAGAAGTATCATGCAGTACTGAATGCTGAGCATGACAAGTAAAGAAGTATCATATAGTACTGAATAAGAGCATGACAAGTAAAGAAGTATCATGCAGTACTGAATGCCAAGCAAGACAAGTAAGGAAGTATCATATAGTACTGAATGCTAATCATGACAAGTAAAGAAGTATCATACAGTACTGAATCCTGAGCATGACAAGTAAAGATGTATCATGCAGTACTGAATGCTGAGTATGACAAGTAAAGAAGTATCATACAGTACTGAATGCTGAACATGACAAGTAAAGAAGTATCATATAGTACTGAATGCTGAGCATGACAAGTAAAGAAGTATCATACAGTACTGAATGCTGAGCATGACAAGTAAAGAAGTATCATATAGTACTGAATGCTGAGCATGACAAGTAAATAAGTATCATACAGTACTGAATGCTGAGTATGACAAGTAAGAAAGTATCATACAGTACTGAATGCTGAGCATGACAAGTAAAGAAGTATCATGCAGTACTGAATGCTAAGCATGACAAGTAAAGAAGTATCATACAGTAATGAATGCCGAGCATGACAAGTAAAGAAGTATCATATAGTACTGAATGCTAAGCATAAGTAAAGAAGTGTCATGCAGTACTGAATGCTGAGCATGACAAATTAAGAAGTATCGTACAGTACTGAATGCTGAGCATGACAAGTAAAGAAGTATCATACAGTACTGAATGCTGAGCATGACAAGTAAAGAAGTGTCATACAGTACTGAATGCTGAGCATGACAAGTAAAGATGTATCATGCAGTACTGAATGCTGAGTATGACAAGTAAAGAAGTATCATACAGTACTGAATGCTGAACATGACAAGTAAAGAAGTATCATATAGTACTGAATGCTGAGCATGACAAGTAAAGAAGTATCATACAGTACTGAATGCTGAGCATGACAAGTAAAGAAGTATCATATAGTACTGAATGCTGAGCATGACAAGTAAATAAGTATCATACAGTACTGAATGCTGAGTATGACAAGTAAGAAAGTATCATACAGTACTGAATGCTGAGCATGACAAGTAAAGAAGTATCATGCAGTACTGAATGCTAAGCATGACAAGTAAAGAAGTATCATACAGTAATGAATGCCGAGCATGACAAGTAAAGAAGTATCATATAGTACTGAATGCTAAGCATAAGTAAAGAAGTGTCATGCAGTACTGAATGCTGAGCATGACAAATTAAGAAGTATCGTACAGTACTGAATGCTGAGCATGACAAGTAAAGAAGTATCATACAGTACTGAATGCTGAGCATGACAAGTAAAGAAGTGTCATACAGTACTGAATGCTGAGCATGACAAGTAAAGAAGTATCATACAGTACTGAATGCTGAGCATGACAAGTGAAGAAGTGTCATGCAGTACTGAATGCTGAGCATGACAAGTAAAGAAGTGTCATACAGTACTGAATGTTGAGCATGACAAGTAAAGAAGTATCATACAATACTGAATGCTGAGCATGACAAGTAAAGAAGTATCATATAGTACTGAATGCTGAGCATGACAAGTAAAGAAGTATCATGCAGTACTGAATGCTGAGCATGACAAGTAAAGAAGTATCATACAGTACTGAATGCTGAGCATGACAAGTAAGGAAGTATCATACAGTACTGAATGCTGAGCATGACAAGTAAGGAAGTATCATACAGTACTGAATGTTAAGCATGACAAGTAAAGACGTATTATACAGTACTGAATGCTGAGCATGACAAGTAAAGAGATATCGTACAGTATTGAATGCTGAGCATGACAAGTAAAGAAGTATCATACAGTACTGAATGCTGAGTAAGCGGACACATTTACCATGCACATTGCTCTTCTGTGCTGATGTGAAAGGTTCACCTGTTAATAGTAATTGTGTCATGTCTAATGTAACCATTTCAGATCAGCATTTGATTCTCTACATAAATATATGGTACTGGTTTAAAACCAACCTTCCTCAGCAGATAGTTGCTGCTGCAGACATTGTTAGCCGTAAGTGTCCATGCTATAACTGATTATTCCAGGCCCATCACCTTCTGTGTCATAGTCATTCCCACGGATGGAGAGGAGGTATTCTTCATCTGGTGTTAAAGGGATAAGTGTTGGAGGCCTATCAAGTACTTGTATGGGCAACTGCATTCTGCCTTACCTTAGCTCTAGCATACCCTACCATATCATTTGCCCTCTTCTTTCAATGTGTTAATATGTGGTTTCTTCCACTGACTGCATTAGGGTCCATTATAACTTGATTCCAGACTTTTTCCCTCTCAGCTTGTTTGAACCCACCATTAACAAACAAAGGTTTACCATATATTGTAAAGGCTGCCATGAGGATATGTTTTTTGTCATAGCTATAGTTGTCCCTTCTCTGCCTTGAACCTTTGTTCTGCAGCATTACTGTACATAATAAAAATACACCACTGTCATACATAAAAACGTTTGATGTAATAATCAGTCAGACAATACAGCATTGAAAGTCTGCCTACCATCCTCAGAAAAAAAAGTAGGTGACAAACATAATTACATACGCATACAAAGTCTCAGTCCAGGCAAGTAAAAGTGTGCTGAAGTAAGTTTGCACTATCATGAATACATTCACAATAGTAAAGAAAGCAGTTTTTAAACAGATTCCTCCTCCCCCGAGCCCCTACCACTTTCTTGCAATTATAATACAGACGTTTTTCATTCAACAGTGACTTTTCAGAAATCTCCAGATAAAGACATATGTATGTTAAGCCATCAAAACACCCTTCCCTGTTCAGTGTTTCACAATTAAATCATTGTATTTCTAACATGCATGTACAATCACTAAATGACACCAAAATAAATTATTTTCTTAGTGATCACTTCCACTGCTGACGTAATGACTTTCCATTTACAAATGACAGTTTTACTGTATTCACTCAAGTCATTTGTAATATGTGTATTGCATGAGTAAAACAAAACTTTTCTTGAAATGAACACAATAATCTTATATAATTTTGAACTGTTTCATAAGTTCATAGGTAGGTACTAGGCTATCTGCCCGAAGACATTTATAAGCCTAGCTGGAATGTATTGGCTTTCACCACCCCCTTAGATTAGTTCCCTCTGCCTCTGTCCAGCAGAGCAATTGAAGTGATCCCCGGGGTAAACTTTCTGTTTCCCATCCATTCGTCAAGGTTTCTCTTGAAGAGGGTTATCGAGGAGCTGAGCTCTGCCTAATGCAGATTGGAATCTTGTTCCAGAGCATGGTAAGTCTCTGGGACAGGAATCTGTCTCTCCAGCATGTCCTATTTATTTTTGTGGTGAGCTTTCATATTAATTTGCAATATTTCTATTATTTATTTATTTTTCCTTAGTTTCCTAAGTCACTCACTGCCTAGTGCAAGTAACTCCAAGTTAATATAATGGTGTTAAACTTATTCACATAAGCTCAGGGTAATGTAAGCATTTTGCATGCAAATTATCTCTTTTACATTTATCTCTATGAACTGTAGTAATATACAAATGTGTACAGGGACTTATGCACGTAATTAGGAATCAGTTGCTAATGAATGTATCTACAGTGTCACGTGACTATGCTGGGGAAAATGACAGAGTCTGCAGCACTCCTCATCAGTCCCTATCATGCTGCAGGTACATGAAGATAGCTTCAGTTATGTTCAATTATTATTTATTTAGTTATTTGTCTTTGTTGACTAGGAAAAGTCTGAAAGGGTAATATCCATTTTCAGTAGGGGATCAAAGAGAAAACCTCCACATTTAAGTTACACATTATGCACATTTATAATTGCATCTATACATGAGCTTATTTACATGATTTTTAAATATTTCTTACATGAACATAGCATTGTAACACAAAAAGCAACAGATAAATTAACATAAATTGGTTAATTATTGAATAGAATAAAATACAATAACAGTTAATGCATTTATAGCATGACAGCTGCAGGGGAAAATATCAAACGGGGGTGTTTTTGAGGTTAGTAATAATTTACAGACAGTTAATACTGCAGCTCAAGAATTGATGCCCCTCCCCCCAAAATAAATAAATAATACTGCTACTGTACTGCATTAGGTATGTGTAAATGATCTTCAGGTGTAATAACAGAAAAAGGTTGCAAAAGTAATGCACAGCAGCAGTTGCAATTGTAAGATTAAAAAAATGATGATTTCATGAATGATTTTTATCTGCCATATAAATTAAATGCGAATGTATTCCTTTAAAAAAAACATGTAGGTAACTAAGCATTTTTGGTAAAACCAAACTTGCCACTAATAACTGCACCTGATCTCATGCCCCTGCTGGTTGCTGGTTAACTCAGTTTGGTTAGGGTGATGTCAGACTCCAGAAGGAATGGTTCTAAACCTGGGAACCAGAGTCCTGCTCATACGTTTTTCATTCTGGTAGCAGAGGCAATGCACTTTGAATGATGGCAGCACTTGTAAAGGCACAAGGCTGCGCTCTGAGCTGCTTGGATAAAGAGACCAAAATAATGCTCAACCTTGTGAGCGATTCATAAACAGGTAAGATCCAGGCATGTGTGAGAGGATCTCAATGTAAAGAACAGACATCTGGCAGGAGTTAGGTAAGACCTGTCATTTCCTGATAGGGAATACTCTCTCCCACCTCCAGTGCCATCAGAGGTATGATGACCTACACAAGAGTAAGCCCACCCACCTGGCTAAGTGAGATGACCAAGTAATGGTGAGAAGGCCAGAATTCTAAAGTATTATTTTTTAATAACTTTTAATCATATTAAACATATGTTTAAAAATATAAGAATGTTGCAACATTTGAAAGACTTGCTTAGAAGACATATGTTTAACTGCAAATATGTGCCTATAATCATCATCATCATCATAAGAGACCAGTTGTCATAATTGTTAAGGTCAAAATCTATGAACAGAACAAAATTGGAAGATTCTGAGTAGTTTCTCTGAAGATAAAAAAATAGTAGGAGATGAACCCTTATTTGTAAGTAAAGGAGGACAAAGCTTGAAAGACAATTTTCAAGCCATGTTAGAGTAAGTCATTGCAAAGCAAAGAGTGTTTTAAATGCAACTATTGTCAGTATTTAAAAGTGGCAAGACAGATGTGATTATTAATGATAAGAAAATGTATATACTGGGGTATTTCTCTTGCAAACCGAGGTATGTAATTTATTTAGTGATTTGTTTGTCCTGCAAAGCATATTATATTGGTAGGACAATGAGAGAACTGCATCAAAGAATATATGAGCATGTGCATGCTATTGAGATATTGAGATAGGTGACAGTAACAATGCTCTGAGTAAACACTATTTGAAAGGATATTGTAAGGTTCATATTCAATTCTTAGCTGTAGATCAGGTAAGAAACTTTTTGAATAGGTTTGATGCGGAAGATAAGCTAGATTAGAGGGATAATTGCTGGATGATAAAGTTGGAGGAATGTAACCCTCCAGGGTTAAATGATAAGGAAAATTTAAAGTGTTTTTGAGAAGAAAAAAGGTCAGGCATTAATTTTGCAGTCATGTGATATAAGGATATAAATTGCGTTACTTGTTTTATTTCATTCAGTTTGAAGAAGTCTTTTGAGATGAAGGCGCTAACTGAATGTAATTTCTAGATAAATTTATTTGTATTAAGTTTTTAGTCATGTGTGTAGTAATAATGATTAAGGTCTTCACCTCCAATGCACAAGGTACAAGGTTTGATCCTGATTGCAAAGTCATCCTCAGTGAAACAGTCAGCCCACAGCATAAACTACTTGTTGCCGTAATAGGATGCAGTGGTCAGAAATCCTACAAAAATCATGCTGAGTGATTCCATCTCAAACTCACCAATGAAAGGAGCTGTGGGCAGCAGCACAGACTTTACATGGTAGAATGAAGGGTTGTACAGAACAACTACTTTAGACATCTACTGTGTTGCACAGTATCCTCAAGATAAGAGAACATGGATGACAGACTATGCGCCGTGGCAGGGCTAGCCACTCAATGGTGTAAATTATGGCAGTAGATGATTCAGTTATGTTGACTATTGTCACCAAATGGGCATGGGTATTTGCTGGTGCTGAGGACCTTACCTACACCAGGTATCCATGCTAATGGTTGGAGGGGTGTATGAGCCCCTATTGGCCAGTGTGTGCAGCTGGCCAGACAGTGTCCAGTTGCCCAGCCTGGATTACCTGGAATAGCTCTGTTGAGTGAAAGCTGGATGTAAAACCTATCAACTTGCCAAACATGAACTAAGAATTGCTACACTTAATGTAAGTTCACTGACAGAATGAAGCTTGGAAGTGGATGACATGATGGGGCTGGACATCCTATGTATCCAGGAGAAAAGATGGAAGTGAAGTGCAGTGCAGCAAAGCTATTTGGCTTGGGATCCAGTGTCTACTAAGAAGGAGGACAGGTGAGAAATTATGTGCGAATTATGGTGAGAGAGAGACATCAGAAGGCAGTGAGGGATGTCATCAGAATTACTGACAGACTCATGGCAATCAGACTCCAGTGTAATGACAGGGCAGTATTCATAATCTCAGCCTATTGGCATTGATAATGAGTGACTTGAATGCACATATTGAAAAAGATAGAACAGATATGAGGAGGTCCACATGGGTGTTGTAACAGGAATAAAGAAGTTGAGGCCATTCTAGACTTCTGTCTGGCAAATGTCTTGATAGTAGCCAACACATGGTTCAGAATGAGACAGTCACAAGCCCACATACAAGAGTGGCCAACATGCAAGTCAGACAGACTTCCTCCTAGTAAGGAAAGGGTACTGGGGTAGAATCTGTGATTGCAAAGTTATCCCCAGTAAAACAGTCAGTCCACAAAATAAACAACTGGTTGTTACTCTCAGCTTCAGTGGTCAGAGATGGCTCTAAGGTCAACAGAGACAAGGCTGAAGACATGGAAGTTGACAGGAACAGTTCAATGAATTACTTTGGGCCCTAGCCCCCACCAAAAGTGGAGGAAATAGGTGGAGAAGAAGAAGGGCAGCACTTTAAAACAGCATGTGTGAAGACTACAGAACAGATATGTGGCTGAGTCAGATATGGAGATAAGGTACATAAGAAAAGCTGGTGGTGGAATACAGAAGTCCAGAAAAATCATCAAAAGAAAGAAGGAGTGCAGGAAAATGTGGGAGATAGAAAAGATGGATGAGGTTAGGAAGGAATACTGGTTGGCTAACAAAGAAGCTAAGAAAGGAGTTACAATTGCAAAGGGCATTGGAGGCACCCTACCAAATTCTGGAAAGTGGCTCAGTAGGTGGCATAAAGAAACTATATCAAGTTGCAAGGCAAAGACAGAAAGATAAAGAAGATAGTAAGACACTGTTCATAAGGAATGCCAGCAACAATCTACTCATCAGTCCACCGGACATCAAAGGCAGATGGAAGGAGTACTTCCATCAGCTTCTGAATGAAGAAAGCCCAACAGAATCTGTACTGCCCAGTGGCGGTTGGTGACTTAAAATCAAAGGGGGGGCTGTAGGAGTCAGCTGAATGGGTGGGGCCAATGGGGAGGGATGTGGCCAACTAGAAAGGGGTGGGGCTATGCTCAAAACCACAAAAAATGGACTTTTAATTAAATATGCTGCCCTGGGTGCCAAACCATCATTATGAGAGTCCAGGCAAGACAAAATGAAGTGGAGAAGAAAAAAAAATATTTCAGTGCATTGGCAACATGACAGCTTATTTAATATCTAGATGGAAACAAAAAGGTTGTGAGGAATGAAAAAATAAATTACATTTTAACTATATTACTGGAATGCCAGTCAAAATCAAGTAAAAAAAAAGAAGCAGGACTCAACTCAAACCACTTCTTCTTGCACTGCAGTTCTAATTATAATTTATACTCAGCTTTGTAAAAGTACCCAGTCACATGCTGAAAGCAGCAATCTCTGTGATACATATTACCCCCACTTGTAAAAATATTTCTTATCCAAAAAAGACCTGCTGCCTGACACAAGCATCTACTTGTTTCATGGGGAAAGCATGATCAAAGTAAAAAATGAACAGCAAACAACAAACAAGTTCAAGATAAATTGCTTAAAGGATTGCTGCACAGGTTATGGACCACACATGATAGATTGACATTCTGTTTAGTTTAAGGGTAAAGCCTACAAAGATGACTGCAAGTCTCCAACAAATGTAATGAGCTTCTGAAAATACTGTAATCCTGTCCTTTATTACAAATACTGTCATATGCATTTCAATACCTAAGGCTTAAACATTATCTAGTTATGTAAATAATCTCTGCATGGCAACAACAAAAAGGCTTTCAATGTTGATAATTCTTTAACAGTATGCTTATTAAAGCTTACTTGCATCTTATAATCTCAGACAAGTTTACCTGATGGTCATTAAAGGATTGCTACTTATACACAGAGCAACAGGCACTGCAACAACATGCATTTTCTGAATGATTGTTGTTGTGTCTTTCAGCTTTTCCTGATTAGGGGTCGCCACAGCGGAACTCCGGTCCGCTAATGATTGGCAGTAGATTTTCATGTGCCGAGTTGCCAGCCCTGATGCACAACCTTCAATGAAGGTATGCCCATTCACGCATGTTGCCACACAGAAGACGGTCTAGCTGAGAATGAAATGGGACAACGTCTTACTGCGAGGCGACAATGCTACCGCAGCACCACCACTGCAAAGAAGCGTAAAACAACAGTATAAAAATATGACAGAAAACCAGAACATTCTGCAAAATCAAGGACAGATGAAAAGCCACTGTAGTACTTGTGACTACCTTGGATGGAGGGATAGTTTGGACACTTACACTGCATAACTTCTTCTTACCTTGCTTGGACACATCCAGAGTCACTACATGGGGGAGTAAGGTACAACAAGCATGTCACAATTTGAAATGTCTCTGGCTGATGGTGATGGCCCTGACACATTTGTCATACCTCTTAACCTCAGAGCAAGAAATCTGGAAAAAGCCAAAAGTAGAAGTGGGACAAAGGCCCACAAATAAGGACAATTTTTAAATATTGCTCTTATAAACTTAGAAAGACAATAGAATAGTAGGTCTTGCATTAGTATGAATTTTATGAAAGGTATGAAATATGAAACTGAAATGTCTGTCATTATTTTCTAACTTCAATCTTTAATGATTTGCCACTAATTTGCCAGAAAACCACAATTTTATGAAGAACAGACCAAAAATGTGATGCAAAACTATAAAATAGCCATGCAAAACAGCTGGGAACCTGTCAAAGAAGTGACACTTTTTTAATATTAGTACTGTTAAGTTGAGCAGCTGACAAAATAAGAGAATCTACATGCATTTCTAAAATAAAAGTAATCTGTAACTCTGATCATTACAAATATTTATTAATTGTAAACCCTCTACTTTTCTTCCAAAATTGCCATTTTGCGGAGGGATTATTAGGGGAGAGTAACATTTTAAGCCAAAATCGGGGACATTTTAAAGATTTTGATATAACTAATTCTATAAAGCGATGTATTTGCGCATACCTCTCAACGTCTTAATGCAGGAAATCTGGACAAGGCTAAATATATTGGGGAACAAACAAAAAGTGCTAAAAATTGCTCTTGTGTAAACTTAGGCAGTTGATAGAATAACATGTCTTGCTTTAGCATGCATTTTTCCGAGGGTGTGAAGTCTGAAACTTAATGTCTGTCATTATTAAGTGACTTCATTCCTAAATGATTTGCCAGAAAACCACAAATTTTATGAGGAACAAACCAAAAATAAGAAGCAAAAATCTATTAATTCTGGGAAAATCCTGACAGTTGAGAGGTATAGTTCAGCTGGAAGAATTATGTGGCAGAAATCCTACACGACGGATTTAGCTCCCTAGGTGTGGACAATGACTATCTCCACCCCCAAAAAATGAAGATCTAAGAGAGGTGATTGCTTCAATCTGGCTTCATCACTTTCAGTAGCATTCAGACTCAATCAGTGAAAATATTCAGTAACAAAAAAAGTTTGTGCATGTAGACAGTTGATTTAACTGGTTCCTGTTCGAACACATCCAACCAAAAACTGGGAGGGGGCTTACCTGAGCTGATCAGATACACCTTCCTGGTTGTATTAAATTATATTCCTTGTATAATATAGTACAGTTATTAGAGGGTGTTTTAAATTTATTGTTTTGAACATTTTTTCCAGTAAACAATGAAACAAAATTGCATGCACCAATAATGACAAAACTGCCCAATTCAGAGCATTTCCATCTTAAAAGTCTACTCAGACTTCTATAGTCCATCAGTATCAACAAATACGTACAATCCTTGCAGAAGTAAAAGTCATCTAAATAATTCCAAATTAAAGAGATCTGTAACTAATGAAGAGGTTGCTGCTAGCAAACAACTTTATATTTCATTGTTTTATCTACAAATAAAGTGCATGTTGCCCTTGAGGAATAAATTGCCTATGTTAAATTAAAAAAATGATAAGCTAGTGTAATATTGCAATACGGAATGGATGGCAAACTGATGACAGGTTCATAGTTACTAGGTATCTCTGCCAAAGAGGACATTCTCATGACTGCAGCATCCACCACTAGGTATCTCTGCCAAAGAGGACATTCTCACGAATGCAGCATCCACCCCCTTTAAAAGTACAACACAGTACAGTATCAGCAGTGCATCTAAATACTGTGGGAGTAGAACCCACAGCCTTCTGCATCAAATGCAAGTATGCAACCTGTTATGCTATTAACAATACAAACAGACTCAGCATAAGCAGCACTAAATTTCAATTCCCCTGAAGCTTTCAGCTCCTTGTAAAATCCACTTGATACTCAACTGTATCTCTCAACTTTGCAGCACAAGAAATCTGGAAAAAGCCAAAATTCATTGGTGGGGACAAAAGCCCAAAAAACAGGGACACATTTTAAACATTACTTTTATAATCTTGAAAAGTTGCTAGAATAAGATGTTGCATTGCCACCATGCATTTCACTGCCAAGTCTTAAACCCAGGACCGGGTGCACTACAGTCAGAGCAACATACCACTATGCCAAATCAGCTGTTTCTTAAAAATCAGGAAGACTGAAACTTAAATGGCTATCATTTGGTAAATTCAGGTCTCACCATAGCTCTCAACCTCTTAGAACAAAAATACCTGGACAAAGCCAATTATAGGGGAATGCAGCCCCTAAACATATTCAGTGAATTCAGTTCTCACCATAGATCTCAACCTCTTAGGACAAAAAAAACTGGACAAAGCCAATAATGGGGGAATACAACCCCAAAATAGGGACAATTTTCAAATATTAATCTTATAAACTTAGAACATTGCTAGAATAAAAGGTTTTGTGTTACCGTGTATTTTCCGAAGAATATAAAGTCTGAAATTCAAATGCCTGTCATTATTTATTGAATTCAATCCTTCACTGATTACCAAAATCCAGAAAAGTATAGATTTTATTAGGAACAGAACAGAGCAAAAATATGAGGCAAAAAAAATGACGTTTTCACAAGTTGTGGTGTTGAAAGAATTTAGGCTGTTGCTACCTGTACCCAAGGTACAGAGTTTGAGACTGAGTAACTCTAGCCACCAGGTATATTTAACTGGGGCATTTCCCACACACACACAAACACACACATACACACACACACACACACACACACACACACACACACACACACTCACACACACACACACACACCTACTTTCCCTTGCAGCGAGAGTGCCAAATGTACCCGTATATTCCCTTGTCTTGCAGCAGCTTCTGAACCCAATTCCCTTGCAGCAAGAGTGCCAAATACAGATTTCCTTCCTGGGAAACAATCAGTTGCTATCCATCCACATACATGACTGCAGATGTTGCAGTCCAATCTCCTTCCAGTCTGTGCACTGATGCCTTCTCTTCATAATCCACACTGGTTAAATGGCATTCCAGATAGGAACTTGCCAACCACACATGTGCAGTTCCGGGACTCGCAGCTAATTATTTTACAATTTTGTTTTCTTCATTTTACAGCTGGGGGGCTGCAGTCCTGCAGTCCAATAGCACGAGCCACCCGTGGTACTGCTCCAGACATAGGTTCATAGGTTCATAGATTCATACTAGGCTATCTGGCCTAGGGCATTTATAAGCCTAGCCAGAGTGTGTTTGGCTTTCGCCATCCATTTTAAATTAATTTTGCTATGCCCTTTTTCGAGGTTAGTATACTGTGCCTCTGTCTAACAGTGACACACAGAAGTGATACCTGGGGTAAACCTACGATCTCCCATCCACTCATCAAGATTCCTCTTGAAGAGAGTCAGTGAGGGACTCTGCCTAACCTGGACTGGGATTTTATTCCAGAGTGAAGGGAGCCTCTGGGTTATGAATCTGTCCCTCCAGCATGTCCTATTTATTTCAGTGCTGAGGTTCAAGTATCTCGAGCATGTAGCTCGATGGGATTTGGATTTTCTGAGGTGCAGCATGTCCATTAATTCTGGGTTGGACATGGCTTTATACATCAGGTACAGATCGCCTCTGAGCAGGCGTTATGCCACAGAGTAGAGCTGGAGTTTCCTTAACCGGGCAGCATATGGCATCTGCTTGAGCCCTTTGATCCTCTTGGTGAGGTACTTTTGGGGTCTTTCCAGTTGCTGCAGGTGTCTGGTAAGGTACATCCCAAAAGGGGCATTGTACTCAATTATGGGCCTGATGAGGGATGAGTAAAGAGGTACAATGACCTCCCCTGATCTAGATGTGAATCCCTTCATGATTAGGTGGGCTATATAAAATGTTTTTCTAACCACTTTGGCCACGTGGTTGTCAAATGAGAGATTGCTATCAACTTGGGTCCCCAGGTCCCTAATTACTTCTTCTGTACTTAATGGATTACCACCTATGTGGTAATTTGTGGGCACTTTGTTTTCCCAAAGGGATGACTATACACTTTTTGGCATTTAGCTTGAGGCCATGGCTCTGGGACCAGTTGTCTGTTTCTATGAGGCCCTTTTGGAGGATGCTTGTGTTGGCTGGAGAGTCGGTTATGGCACCCAGTTTGCAGTCATCTGCGAACTTGGTCAGCCACAGTCCTTCCGTGTTGGCCTGTACCTCCGAGAAATATATACCGAACAAGAGAGGTCCCAGGACTGAGCCTTGTGGGATGCCACTTGTAACTGGTTTGGAGTCTGACATGGCTCCAGCAATTCTACCCATGTGGGTTCTGTCCTTGAGCCAGTTTGCAACCCATCTAGTGACATAGGGGTTTATATTTAAGCTGGTGAGCTTATCTATAATGCTGGAGTGGGGTATTGTATCGAAGGCTTTTGCGAAGTCCAGGTAGGCTGTGTGGACCACCTTCCCCTCGTCAATGGCCTTGGTGACTGTTTCAAAGAAATCAACCAGATTTAAGAGGCAGGATCTGCCCTTAACAAAGCCGAATTGGGTAGGATCCAGTGTCTGTAGGTCCCCAATATCTTTATTTATGAGGTCCATGATGATCCTTTCCATAGCTTTGCAGACCAAGCTAGTCAGGCTTATGGGGCGATAGTTTCCAGGATCCGTTGAGGCACCACCTTTGTGGAGAGGGACCACTGTTGCTGTACGCCACTCTTTGGGTACATATCCTGTAGTAAGGCTGAGATTGAGCAGTAGTTTTATGTTTGGGTTTAGCTTTTCTTGGAGTTCATGTAGGACGCAGCCCGGGACACTGTCTGGTCCCATTGATGCTGTGTTTTTTGCTTTGGAGAGGGCGGCTGTTACCTGAGCATCTGAGATGTCAGGGGGGCAGCACTCTGTTGGGATAGATATTTGCCCTTTTGGTGGGGAGAGGGGGGGGGAGTTTGCCCTGAACCTGTCAGCTACGATGTTGACAATGTCTGTGGGTTCGATGTATTTTTTGTCATTTTGGACTAATTCTGAGCATATCTGGGAATTCCCACCCAGGTTCCTAACATAACTAAAGAAAGCCTTGTGATTATCCTTAGTGTCCTGTGCAATTTTTCTCTCGAAGCTGGCCTTAGACGATTTTATGAGTGCCCGTAGTTTTTTGCTAATACTGATCAGAGATGCCTTCCCTATTTGGGATTTTGCTCTATCATGTAGTAGCTTCCTCCTTCTATTGTATAGTTTGTTTATGGCTGGGGTCCACCAGACAGGACGCCTGCCTTTGGAGGATTGGGTCTTGGTTTTATTTGGGATTGCATGATCCATGCATTCCTGAAGGTGTTCATAGAATGCGTTTATAAAGGATTCTGCGGTCTGGGCAGTATTTTCCACAGGCTCGGGGGCTTTGAAGGATTCCACCTCAGTTTTGAGGAGTGTGAAATTTGCTTTAGAGAAGTTTTTCACTGTGGTTTTCTGGGCAGGGGGTGGGGTCGGGATGTGAATATCCAGTGAGATTAGTTTATGGTCTGATCTTACCAGTGAGGGATACACTTCTGGTCTGGAGCATAGAGTCCCCATGTTGGTGATGATCAGGTCCAGTATGTTTTCCCCTCTTGTGGGAGTGGTAACAAGTTGTTCCATAGCATTTGAGTTTATAAATTCTAGGAAACTTTGGGCTAGGGTGTTGGAGCTAGAGTAATGCTCCCAGTCTATGTTTGGGTAGTTGAAGTCACCCAATATAATGGTGTTTGGAGAGACCTTCATATTTACCAGTGTTCTCAGGAAGGCTGAGTGGGCTTCCTGGGTTTGGGAGGGTGGTCTGTAGCAGGCTATAAACTGGAAGGCAGTTTTACCCACTGTTAGTTGTACATGGATAGTCTCTGATGCTTCGTGCTGTGCCACCAACCTGGAGGTGTGGGTACCTTTGACGAATATTGATACTACCCCTCCTTTTGTGGTTCAGTCCAAGTTTTGGGGCTGAAAAGCATGGTATGAGGTATAACCTGGTAGTGCTGGGGTGCTCTCAGGAGCCTTGAACCAGGTTTCTGTTACTGCACAGATATCAATGTTCTCCATGCTAAGGAGAGTTTCGAGTGCGTGCATCTTGAGGTTTAGACTTTTGACATTGAGTAGCATAACTCTTAGTTTCTTATCCCTTGTGATACCTATGGAGGTGGGTTTGTCTTTTGAGCCTTGCCTAAAAAAGGCACTATGGGGGAAGCAAGTGCCTATGCCAATATCCGAAAGCCCAGGGGTGACAGGTGCAAGCTGTCCCTAGCAAAGCATCGTGGCTTGTCGAGCATGTCATCCCAGGCTGACAGGCATTGGATCCCCTTTGAATGACACCAATACGTAAGCCAATTGTTGAAATTGATCATCTTGTCTTCATATTATGGCATCATTCTTTGTGAGGGTAAGATGCTACTCAAGGGCAGGGTCATACCGGCCTAGGCTACATGCTCAGAGAGCTCCTCTATGTCTCTTTTCATGTAGTCCAGGGAGGTACGTCTCAGGTCATTCACACCAGCATGGACAATGACCGAGTCATATTTGTACTTGCCTTGGAGTGACCTGAGTGCTTGTGTTATGTGGCAGATCCTAGCACCCGACAGGCAGCTCACCGTGACCTTCTCCTTGTTCAGCCTGGTGAGCGGGACGTCAGTGTGCCTGACAATAGAGTCACTTATTACAAGTGTATCAGGTGTGTTGTTTAGCCTTAAGGGCTGTGACTGTTCAGCACACTGGCTTTGTGAGCTATGTGTTGCACATGTTTTGTTTTGGGGAAGTGGTTGCTTGGGTGTCTGCTTTGGAGGTCTCTGCTGCTTAGGCAGATTTTTATTTAGAGCCTCCGAGTATGTTTTTGTGTGTTTATGTGTTTAGTTTGCTGTTGTGGTAGGTCTCTGTGAGACTGGAATTGTAGTGAGTGTGGTTTCCTTCTCCTCCTGACTGGTTACGCCAGTACTGAGTTGAGAGAGCTTAGCCTCCAGTTTGGCTATATGGTTGCATCTCTCACATGTGTTGGAATTTGTTGGGAGGAGGAGAGGGTTGTCTGTGTACATGAGGCAGTTGTAACATTGCCTCAAGATTCCCAGATTCACCAGCTGGACCAGAGAGGAGATTGACAACTGACCTTTGGATATGCTAGAATAGTATTGGGAATTCCTTTATAATTGAAAAAAAGGGCCAGTGGGGAACAAGGTACTCAAGGGGAGTTTGTGAGGGTGTAGTGGTTTTAATTTTTTAGTGCTGACTTATATAATTGCTTTAGTGAGCAAGTGCCAGGTAACTTAAATGCAATGTGTTACAAGTAACCTAAATGCAAAAACGACAAACAGTAACTTTCTTTCAAGTGAAACAAGGAAATAAGTACAGTAAGCAATGCAGATATCACTAGGGATCCACAGAAGTGCTGAAAAGCCACGTTTTAGATGGAATTAGCGTTTCAGGGAAATAAGCATACAAACAAAGCTAGATTCAGCAGGCCTGGATCCAGTCTATGCTACAGCAAACAAGGTGTACCAATTTCAGTAAGAAGCAGTTCAAATATGCAGGCACTATAAGCCTTTAACCATAAATTCCCACCTCAGAAGGGCAGAGTCCAGCCTCTCCTCCCACAAGAGTGCAGACCACGAACCCTCTTAATGTAAAATAACTGGCCTGAAGCCCAAGTGTGCTTAAACCAGAATTAATACACTTCTAGAATAACAGACACTGAGCCCTCAATCAGCAGTTCCCAACTTAGCGGGATGTAAGCTACCTGTTCTGCCATTGCAGTGCAGACCGCAAACTTTCTTAATGTAAAACAACTGGTTTGAAGCCCAAGTGCTTAAACTAAAAGGCTTAGAATGAGTTACACCAAGCAGTAATAAATACAACTGATTACTATTAAGATGATGCAAAAGCAAAATAAAGTAGGAAGAAACACAAATACAATAAAAGCAGATACATTTTTTTTTTTTTTTTTTTTTGAGTGAGTAAATGAGATGGGCCCAGGAGTTACAGGACAGAAACAAGTGCAAATGCAGGCCTTCAAATCAGAAAGTTGAGAGAGATGGAAGACCGCCCAAACGGCCAATAACTACAAATTCTGGGCCAGAACCACTCATTTTGTGGTAGACAGGTTACCTAATGCTTACCACTCCCACTGATAAGCTAGAAGGCTTCCCTCCAACACAGAAAGACTTGGGGAGCTCAGAAGCTTACAAACTGTCCTGGATACAGCAAATCTGTATCTGAAACACTAATTACAGGAAAGGTAGGAAACAGGCTTACAATTATTTATTTATTTATTTATTTTTATTTTCAGAAAAGTAGCAAAAACAGTAATAAAAACAATTCACATGCAGTGCAAGCTGGCACACTTGAGTATGTAGCAATATTAGTCCACACACAGTTTGAAAAAAATGTAATTAAATTAAAAAGGACTAAAAGCAAGTGCAGAAAGGGTTTACTAGATAGAATGTGGTAAAGAGATGGGACTTGGGGAGTGTCCTAGATCAAATCTACAATGGGGCGGGCACTGGAAAAGCCACCAAATTTAAACTACAACCAAGAACAGGGAGGGGGTGGGGTGGGAAAGACAGTTTCAACAGAGATGTGAGGAATCACAGTGCAAATTATAAAACCAGAAAAATATATACTGATCTCTGTATATTTGCAGAACAGCAAGACAACAGATATCTAAGTAACAATTTAGCTCTATAATACAGAATACTACAGAAAATATACTGAGCTCTATATATTTGCAGATAGTCTTGTAAGGCTCTCTCTCAGTGCACAGGTTCCAATTTAAATGCAGGCTGTTATTAACAGGTCAGCATTAAGGGAACCTGGAGTTAAGCAACACACAAGCTATAAAAAATGGTTATATCAGCTGAAGACAAGGCAGAAAATGAGGGGGGTGGGGAAGACAATTTCAACAGAGATGTGAGGAATCACCGTGCAAATTATAAAACCAGAAAAATAACCTACAATGAGAGAAGAGGAGCCCACTCAAGAAAAAGTAAGAATAGCATTAAGGAAAATGAAGTCAGAGAAAACAGCAAGCTCAGATGAGGTCATAGCATATATAATAAAGAAGCTTGGTGAAATAGGAAAGAAATGGCTCCCGAGGGTACTTTTAGCAGTGTGGAGAGAAAGACTTGTCCCGGATGACTAGAGAATAAGCATACTATTGCCAGTGTGCAAGAACAAAGGGGACAGAGGCATCAAACTCCTGTGACATTGCATGAAAGTTCTGGAGAGTGTGATTGGTAGACAAATATGCACAAAAGTGAAACGTGAGATGGGAGATGAGTAGTTCAGAGTCAGATAAGGATGCAACACAACTGATCCAATGTTTGCAGTGAGAGAGAGAGTTGAGAAAAGATTAGGAAAGAGTCCAACTGGGCATTTCTAGACTTGGACAGCATATGACAAGGTCTCAAGAAAGATGATTTGGGTACTACTGTGGTGGTTTGAAGTCCCAGAAATATTGGCAGAATTAGTGCAGGCTTTGTACAAGGACCCAATGTGTTAAGTATGAACAGTGTTAGGTCTCACAGAGGGGTTTTCATTGGGAGTGGGTGTACACCAGGGTTCAGCTCTGAGCCCACTGCTGTTCATACTGGTGATGGACTACATTAGCAAACAGGTTGGAGGGGACAGATCAACAAAGCTGCTGTATGCAGATGATGTGGCAGTACAGGCAGACTCTGAGCAAGAACTTCAGTAAAGTATAAAGCAATGGAATGCAAAACTGAAGGCACATCAAATGAAACTAATCACAAAAGACATTGGTAATGGCAGCAAACTGGATAAATCAGAAGCTGAGAAATGAGATAGAGTGAAGACAGTGGACTAGGTTAACAGCTCCAGGTATCTGGTAGGGGTGGTTGAGGAGAGGGAAAGTCTGAATGAAGAGGTCAACGCCAGAATTAGTGGAGCTGCAGCCAAATGTCACAGAGTGTCACGTGTAGCACATGACAGAAGAATACCAAAAAAGCTGAAAACGAGGTGTACAATACCGTGGTGTGACCAGCACTACTGTATGGTACAAAAACCTGGGCAGTGAAGGCAGAGCAGATGAGGAAGCTAGAAGTGATGGAAATGAAGTGCCTGAGATGGGTGGTAGTATGCACACTTGGGGACAGACAAAGAAATGAGGACATAGCAGAAGACAAAGTAGTTGCAATTGCAGAAAAGATCAAAGACAACAGATTACAGTGGTTCAGGCACATGTGCAGAAAAACAGAAGACAGTCTGGTGAAAAAAATTTGGGACACAGGACGAAGGTAAGAGAAAACCAGGGCATCCAGCAAAGAGGTGGGTGGATTGTTTGTGAGAGAAGATCTGCAACAGTCAGGCACTAGTGTCAAAGAAGGCAGGAGTGTGGCACTGATTCAAGAGAGATGGCAAGACTTAACAGAACACCCTGACCTCATGTAGGAAATGGGAAAAAGGGGTTGATGATGTGTTTATGTTATTATAATAATGCAAAAGAAAGCACATATCTGTACACATAATTACATCTCTGTACAAATATATGGAATGTTTATATCAAAACATTCATGTCTGTATAAATACAAATGTATATGTATAAGTAAAGAAATGTATGTAAGTAAACATACGTATATGTCAGTAAATTACAGATATACATCTGCATGAGAACACTTAAAACTATTTTAATGTATGTAAATGTACATATTTATACACAAACATATAATGTAATTTCATTTACAGTATTGTATTGCATTGTTCATAGTTTCATAGGTTCATAGGTAGGTACTAGGCTATCTGCCCGAGGGCATTTACAATCTTAGCCAGAGTGTGTCAGCTTTCGCCACCCCATTGATTAATTAACTGATCCTCTGTCAAGCAGAGCCAATGAAGTGATCCCATGGGAGTATTTTCTGTTACCCATCCACTCGTCAAGGTTTCTCTTGAAGAGTGTTAGTGAGGGGCTCTGCCTGATGTAATTTGGAATTTTGTTCCAAAGCATGGGGAGTCTCTGTGACAGGAATCTATCCCTCCAGCATGTTCTATTTATTGTTGTGGCGAGGTTTAGCTCACTTGAGTGCGTGGCTCACAGTGACTTGGATTTCTTTAGGTGGAGCATGTCCATCAATTCTGAGTTGCACATGGCTTTGTAAGTCAGGCAGAGATCACCTCTGAGTAAGTGATATGCCACTGAGTACAGCCGGAGTTTGAGACCAGTAATCCTCTTGGTGGTGTATTACTTTAGTTAGCTGTTGAAGGACATGCAGACAGTTTTTGTAAAGAAAGGATTTTGTTTGTGTAGGCAAGAAAATATTTATTAGTACAGTAAGTGTATAAGACAGTCATTTCTTTCACAATATTAACTGCACATGACCTCAGTCAGGCAACACACCTAATTCAGAGGGAGGTAGGGGTGGAAGTTATGGTGTCAAATCATTGACCAGCACATAGTTTAGCAAGAAATGACCAGTTATATTACTTCTGTATACATTTTAATCCATCACCATATATGCTTACAATTATTAGACAGCAAACTATCAAAGCAAACGTTATTGTCCTGAGGTATGTGTACTGCATCCATCATTAACAGTATTATGTTTTTTTTAATGTAGGTTGAATTGAAAGGATATGAAAACTTCTCTGAATTGCTACACTTTTCTGTGTGTATACAGGTTCTGCTTTTGCCTGAACAAATTTGACAAGACTGTTACATTAAACTTCAATTTAGGTATACAAACCATAGACTGAAAGTGTATAGAAAGTTTCCAGACAAGACACCTCCGAACAGACAAGCTATGCACACATATAAAAGTGTAACAAGTTGAAGGAGGATGCATCCCTACTAACTTGCATTTTTGGAAAAACTGGCACAGTGTGAGAATTCAGATATTAATAAATATTTAAAGAAACATATACTAAGCCAATGCCACAGTAAATGGAATGCCTTGTATAATATTAATAGTTATATCAGAAATGTTATGGGAAAAAGGTGAAATACAGGTAAACAATTGTCTTATATCATCTCAGTCAAGTGGATGATGAGATTGCCCATAAGTCCCAGCAAAGTGGGAAACCTCACCACATTGGTTGGAGCCATTGTTAAGCATGAATAAAGTAAATGGAGTATTCTATCTTTAACTGATTCATTACTCTATATAACTGCAAGTATTTATAAAGAATGGTAAATGAAGGCTTACATTGCTTTCCAACAATTGATTATTCCAACCAAATCTAAAATATTTATCAGTGTATAAATGTAGAATTTAACTGATTTTATTAGATATATAAGTACAATTATATATAAAGGGTGGTTTCAGCACAATATTGCAAGCAAAAGCATATCAGGCACAAATATGGCATGCAATTATCATTTATGTTAGTTTAGTAAACTGCAAAATGTAAACCCCAACAAGACTCGATAACAATACACTTCTTCCTACGTATGCATAAACACTTCCAATTTCATTGTTCCCATGTATGTTTAAACACTTCCTATATCATTGTTCCCAGGTATGCATAAGCACAACTCTTACATTCTGTTTTACCTCAGTAAAGCTTTATAAAAGTAAGTGTTTTAAAATAAGAAATTTGATGCTATGTGATGTTATGTGTGAATTTATTGTGTGTGCTTCTCTTTGTCTCTCACCCTTTTTCTTTTTCTTATTTTAATTATGCGTTCTTATGTCCTTCTTTATTTTACTTCTCTCTTATTGCTGTTGATTTTTTACAGATCAAAATTCCTCAGGAGCAGCCCAGCCATGTACCTGCCAGGTTAGGAAACATTCACTCTCTGCTCATCCAGGAACATCATCACAGAGTCAGAGTGGTGGCACTGGTCTTGTAGCCAACCTGGGATTTTGGGACTTGGCTGAGAATGTGGTGGAGCAGGTTATGGATAAATGACTTCAGCCTATCTATACTTCTCTTAAGCAGGTGGAGGACTCACTGCCCAAATTAGCATAGACCACTGCATTACCACAGGCCCCTGCCCCTGCAGCATAAGGGTCTTCATCATGGATCAGTCCTGAGACCACTCCTTTTTAGCATCTGCTTCTCTAAAGTCCAGGACAATGTCAAGGGCCTTTGGCTGACCAAATCTGTAGATGATTGCACATTAGAGTAGTCATAAGACCCCCCCCCAAAAAAAAAAAAAAAAAAAAAAAAAAACTAATATTCTCCAAGAAGGGCAGACACAGATAAATAACTGGTGTCAGAATCAAGGACTAAAGCTAAACGCAAAGAACTGCATAACAGTATCCTTCATGAAGTCAGACACTCCTGGTAATGATCATATTGACAACATGCCTCTAAGAGTTGACACTGGGACTTGGGGACAGAAATAGGCAGTAATCTATCCTTTGACCATCATGTGCATATGGTAGTGAAGAGATCATTCTATGCTGTGCAACATATAAACAATGGTATGGCATCTACATCAAAAGAGATTGCTGTTCCACTGTGTTTGGCATTCATCAGACCTATAATTGAGTACAATGTCCCTTTGGCATCTAGTACTTAACCAGGCACATCTAACAATTGGAACATCCATAAGTTCCTCACTAAAAGAGCACAGGGTATAAATAACATGTCCTGTGTAGACCACCTCAGTGACTTAACCCTGTATTCTGTCTTTTACAGGCTGTTTAGGCGAGATCTCTGTCTGGCATATAAAAGGCATCATTAGACCCTCTTTGATGGGCCTCTTTCATATCCACAAAACAAACAGCACCAGAATTTCCGGTTCTAAAAACTTAAACCTTGCCTTGGTATATATAAGACCTGTTGAAGACACTAGCGCTTCTCTGGATAGGCTTCACAACCATGTAAAGTAGAGTTTCTCCTAACCCAGTTCAGGTGTTACTTGGATAACTGGATGGGGAGCAGGAAATTCATCCCTAGCCTGTACATGGTTCATCTTCTAGACCCAGGGGTACCAGAACATGTCAGAGATTTGGAATACACGGCTAGCTTAAAAAGACCCCGGTGGTCATTAACCTAGTACACACCTATGAACCCATGAATACCACTGGCAGTGGAAATCTTTGAGGCATTGTGGACTGCAGACTGTTGCTGGGCACCACACCTCCTCACCTCCTTCGTCCCCTTATCCTCTGTCCTACACTCTCTTGCCTACTTCCCACCCACTCTACACTCTTAGGCACTGGGAACCAATGTTGGGCAAAATGATGCCATGGGCACTTCTATGGGCTAGGCTTGTAAAGGCTCCAGGGCCATTAGCCTAGTATACACTTATGAACCTATAAAAAAAATTGAAAAAATAGGGGGTCCACCCACTGATAAAAACATAGCACTGCTTCTCTTCCTCCTCCACCATCACAACACTCTTGCCATATTCTTGCTGTGTCCCCCTCTTTATTGTGTCTCCCCTTTTTCATTCTTTCATATCTCCTCCCTTCCATTCTTTAATGAAAACATCAAGACGTCCAAATAAGGATACCCCTGTATAAAAAAATATATAATATCCTTTAGGTTTTTAAAAATATTAATAATAAAAGCTGTACAGTTCACTGCTTGCTTTTAGTCTACTGCTGTGCATAGCCACATTCGTTCACAATATCCAAATATATACAAAGCCATATGAAGTCTATGGCTTTCCATAGTCCTTCACAATATACTTAATGCTTATCTTTAGGTATGTTATGCTTTTGCTATAAGTAGGAGTGTTAATCAAAATACCTTTACATTTCGTTAGTTTGAATAGCATGTGCTAGGTTTATTTGTATACACGTGCAGCAGCATTCTTTGTGGATAAGCACTACACAGTCACAAAACTTTAGAGTATGAATACCCCCCAAGGAAACAAAAGGGGGTAATCCCTGCCTGTTCAGCTTATCATGACCAAATGAACACTGATGTGTTTTATAAAACAAAAAAAAATATATTCTTTTTAAGAAACAGGACTTTGTACCCCTTAAGTGGTATGTTCAGGAAGTTAATATTAAGAGATTATATGGTCAAAGTACAGAATTTTTAGAATAAAAACTAGAATTAATGCATGGTAGTGGAAACAATTTGCAGAGTGCATGCAAGAGGCTAGATAGGAAAAGAGATATCACATGTGACTGTTATGCATCTTTTACAAGACAAGACAAACACATTTACTATACACCTGAAATAAAGTGGTGGTATAAAATCAAATGAAACAATCAGAAAAGATACTTAATGAAAGTAAGGTTTTACTGTGCTGTATTCCAGCCTTACTGTGACTATGGTAAAGTTGATCATCGTTTTGTGAGTTGAAATCCACTGAAAATGACCTTAGTAGGAATATTCCAGTAAATGGATCATTATACACATAGGCTAAGAAGTCAAAGGAAAAAAATGTACACAATACATTTATGGAAAGGTAGAAAATTACATAGAAGTTACAATGCCTATCTTAAAGATCATATCCAAATGCACGAAAAAAACATGCAATGTCTGCATTCCTTTCCCGCTCTGTTGGCAAATCCACTGGAGTTCAGTTGCATTTCTGGATCTTTTCTTTTCCCAAAAAAGTTCATTTTATGCCAAAAAAGACTTAATATTTTGGTCATCTTGTTCTTTCAACAAAAAAAGATGATTTAATGTAAAAATAAAACTTTAAATAAATGTGGACACCATGTCTGATGATTGCACTTTTCCTGCCATTTTGTGATAGGTTTTAGGGTGTAGAAAATTTCTTAGCTTAGCTACCTGTCTATGTGTACTTGAAATCAAGTTTTTCTTTAATTCTGGCAATGTTTCCCCAAAGATTTACCTTTTATCCTTTTATACTGAAAGAACTTATTTGTTGGACTTAGGAAAGGTAATACCTTTGAGTGTTTTTGTTTTTGCTTTTCACTTTTTTGAGAAAAAGTACTCAACGTATACATGTGAAGGAGAAACAGAAAAAAGTCACAGAATAGACCTTGTAAAAACAGGAATACTTAATAAATAATGACAGTACCCATTTAATATTAGCTTTATAAGAATACTAGCTGTGTAACCTTTTTCTTCTTTTCATTGACCCTCTACAGGGAAGAGTCTATGTCCGCACATCGAAAAAACATTTACAGCAAACAGCTACTAATCAAACATCAAACAGCAAAAGTTTAACATTCTGAAAAAGCTTAACCATGAAAAATAATTCATTGAATGGCCATAGCTGGCCAACAACCAGGAAGTTGTTGGCCTAAGCTAATTCTTTATTTTTCAGTAAGTACTGCTTGATTTCTTTCTTACTTCAGAATATCTGCCTAAATACTTCATCCTTAAATTTTCAGGGTCTACATATTAGTTTCCCCTCAGGTGTTTGGCAGTGCTCTGTACAGACTCAGACACCTTGAGTGACATTTTTCCTGTAAAAGGAATATATAAGGAAACAACTCCAGTACTTAGTAATAATGACCATCTCTCCTGGCATGTCTAAAGGTCAGTTCCATGTGCTTTCTCCTATTAACCTGGTGAACTTGGACATTCTAAGACAGTATAACAACTGCCTCATGTACACAGACAACCCTCTCTTCTTACCTCCCAACAATCAGACTTGTGAGAGATGCACTTATATATCCAAAATGGAAGCCATGCACTCTCAAGCCATGACCGGAATAGCTGGTCAAGAGGAGAAGTTCAACACCTGCACCACATCACATGCAACACATAGCCCTCCAGAACACCCACCATCACAGATTTCACATAAAAACACAAACCACACACCCACTTTCACAGAGGCTCTCAATAGAAATCTACCCAAACAGCAGAGACCTCCAAGGCAGAAATGCACTCAACCTCCACAACACACCACAAACCACAAGACACATAGCTCACCTACACAGTGAGCCCCTCAACCTGAGCCCCTAAGGCAAAACAGCTTGCCCAATACACTAATCATAGGTGACTCAATAGTGAGGCACACTGATGTCCACTCACTAGGCTGAATAAGGAGAAGGTAACAGTCAGCTGTCTATCAGGTGCCAGAATCTGACACATAACACATGCACTCAGATCACTCCACAACAAGTACAAGTCTGATTCTGTCACTGTCCATGTGGGTGTGAATGACTTGAGATGCACCTTCCTGGACTAAAATTAAAAGAGACTTGAAGGAGCTGTCGGATTATGTGGCCCAGGCAGGTATGACTCTAGCCCTGAGCAACATCCGACCATCGCCCAGAATGATACCGCAGTGCAAGCAGAAAATGATTGACTTCAACAATTGGCTAAGTTTCTGGTGTCATTCTAAGGGATCCAGTATCTGTCTGCTTGGGATGACATGATTGACAGATCTCGATGCTTTGTGAGAGATGGCCTGCATCTGCCACGCCTGGGTTTCCGGATTCTGGCTAAGGCTCTTGCCACCTCAATAGTGCCTTTTTAGGTGATGTTCCAAAGACCGAATTACCACTGTAACAGCTATAAATAAATGCAATCTGAGGGTCATGCTGCACAGCGCTAGAATTCTAAATCTCAAAATGCACATGATCAAAGCACTCCTCAAAATGGAGAACATCGACATTTGTGCTGTAACAGAGACCTGGTTTAAAGCAGCAGAAAGTACCCAAGCACTACCAGGCTATAACTCATTCTACACTTTTTGGCCCGAGAACATGGACCAAAGCTACAAAGGCAGTGGTGTCTCCATATTCACAAAGGATATGAACACCTCCAGACTAGTAGCCCAGCATAATGCATCTGAGATTCTTCAGGTACAACTAATATTGGGTAAGACAGCGAGTCAGGTCATAGCCTGCCATAGTGCCCCAACCATGTCCCAAGACTCCACTCCATGTTCCTAAGCACCCTGGAAACTATTAGGGTCCAACCCAACACTCTCATACTAGGTGAATTCAACTACCCCTCCATCAACTGGGAAAACTACTCATGCACCAATACACTGGCCCAACGTTTCCTGGAATACATCAGTTCCAATGTCCTGGACCAGTTCATTCTTACCCCCACTAGAGGAAGAACATCCTTGACCTGGTTTTACAAACATGGAAAGCTGTTGCTCTACACCATTAGTCAATTCCTCCCTGGTTAGATCTGACCACAAATTAATCACCATGGAAATCCACATCTCACCCAACCCCCCCCCCCCCGCAAAGGTAACCACCATGAAAAACTTCTCCAAAGCTGACTTTGGACTCCTAAAAACAGAGATGACTAACTTCACAGCACCCATGTCAATGGAAAATAGATGCATGGCTGCCGAATCATACACCAATGCACTATATGAACACGTACATAAATGCATGGAACTAACTATACCCATCAGAACCAAGACGCTCTCCTCCAAAATAAGGAAGCCAGTCTGGTGGTCCCCTGCCATTAATAAACTCTACAACAGAAGGAAGAAACTGCTGCAGTAAAAGAGGAAGTCTCAAGACTGGAAAAACTCCCCTATTACCCTGAACAAAAAGTTGAGATCCCTCATCAAAACCTCTAAAGCCAGCTATGAAGGCAGAATTGCAGCAGACACTAAAACAACCACAAAGCCTTCTATAGTTATATCAAGAATCTCCATGGCAATACCCAGGTTTGCTCTGAGTTACTGCACAATGGTACCTCCTATACTGAGCCAACAGATATTGCCAACATACTGGCCAACAGATTCAGTGCCAACTTTATCCCTCAGCCTCCCCAAAGGACCAATCACAATACCAGAGGAATGCCAGGCACCCAGCATTACTGCAGCACAGCTTAAAGCTGCATTGTCCAAGGCCAAGAATACAGTTTCCATGGGACCTGACATTATCCCTGGATGTGTTCTACATGAACTACAATGTGAAATGGCACCACATCTGTGTGCCCTGTTCAATCACAACCTCATCTTAGGCTTTCTCCCTACTGAATGGTGCACTGCTACAGTCATCCCTCTCCAAAAAGGGGGAGTGACTGCAGACCCTGGGAATTATTGCCCCATTAGCCTGATGAGTCTGATATGTAATGTTATGGAGCACATCATCATGGACCTAATTAACAAGGATATAGGGAATCTCCAAACTCTAGATCCCATGCAATTTGGTTTTGTTAAAGGTAGATCATGCCTGCTCAACCTAGTTGACTTTTTTGAGTCAGTCACCAGAGCTGTGGATGAGGGAAAGGCAGTTCATACAACCTATCTCGATCTGGCCAAGGTCTTTGATACCATTCCTCACTTAGGAATTATTGATAAACTCACCAAACTAAGCATCAACCCCTATATCACTAGATGGGTTGCAAATTGGCTCAGAGATAGAACCCACAGTGTGAAAGTAGTGGACTCCAAGTCAGACTGCCAACCAGTCATGAGTGTAGCCCCACAGGGATCGGTCCTGGGTCCTCTCCTGTTTGGCATCTACTTCTGAGAAGTCCAGGCCAACATGGAGGGACTATGGCTGACCAAGTTCGCAGATGACTGCAAGTTGGGAGCCATTATTAACATGTGATGTAGACATCCTACAGAAAGGCCTCACTGAGACCAATAACTGGTGTCAAAACCATGGCCTTAAGCTTAATTCCAAAAAATGTGTCGTCATCCCCTTTGGGAAAAACTCAGTTCCCACTAATTGCCACATCAATGGGAGCCTACTGAACACTGAAGGCATTATAAGAGATCTGGGGACACAGGTTGACAGCAACCTCTCCTTTGACCACCACATTGCCATTGTGGTCAGAAAGTCCGTCTGTGTGGCACATCTCATTACCAAGGGTTTTGCATCCAGGAAGAAAAAGGTCATCATCATCTCTCTACTCTTCCCTCATTAGGCCAATCATCGAGTATAATGCCTATTTGTCATGTACCTCACTAGACACATGCAACAGTTGGAAATACTACAAAAGTACCTCATGAAGAGGATCCTAGGCCTTAAACACATGTACACGGAGAGGGTCTACTTTAATTAAACAAAAGCGGAATCCGTCAAATACGAATCCGTTGACACGTAAACAACAAAACATGGAAACGTTGAACGCACTAAATAGCGAAATCAGAAATGTCGAATTGTCATAGTTGGCCCATCTGCGGTATAGTTCCGTAAGGTAAGTGTGTGATAGTTACGGACCTTAGGGTTAGGGTGCGAGTTAAGGTAAGTGCATAGATAGGGGTTTTGGTGTTTTAATTTAGGGTTAGTAGTAGGGCTTTGGTTAGTGTACGTATGTGTTTTTTTGTTGTTGTGTTTGCATAGGTAGTATGTTACAGGTGGTTGGGTTGGCCGACTATTGCGGTTTTGATGTTTAAATTTTGCAGTTTTGTGTGTTCGATGTTACTGCATTTCGCTGTTTATGTGTCGATGGATTCATATTCGATGGATTCCGATTTCGTTTAATTAAAGTAAACCCCATGGACAGACTCAAAAAACTCCAGCTATTCTCTGTCTCATATCGTCAACTAAGAGGCAATCTCTGCTTGACTTACAAAGCCATGTTTGACCCAGCTCTGTTAGAAATGCTACATCTAAAGAAATCCCAATCCCTCCACACCACATGCTCCAGAGACCTCAACTTCATTACCACAACCAACAGAACATGCTGGAGGGACAGGTTCATATCCCAGAGACTGCTCATACTCTGGAATAGACTTCCCATACATGTCAAGCAGAGCACCTCACTGGCCCTCTTCAAGAGAAATCTTGATGAGTGGATGGGAAATAGAAATTTCACCCCAGGGATAACTCCAGTGGCTCTACTTGATAGAGGCATTGGGAGCTAATGTCGGGCAGCACAATGCCAGGGCACTACTATGGGCTAGGCTTGTAAAGACTCCAGGGCAATTAGCTTAGTACACCAGCTGTGGTCATACGATGAATTAATTTTCATTGTTAAACTTTTTCAGAATGTTATAATTTCACTATTTAATGTGCATCTAGTAGCCGTTAGTTGTGATTTTTTTTTATGTGAGAGAATAAACCCCTACTGGGCATACTGCATGTGAGGTACATCTATCCCATAAATTGTATAATCATGCTGTCAGGCATAATGACATGATTGCTGCCTTGTATATGACTTGTGTCCAACATGCACACAAAAAGCTATTGCTTTTATTTTAATTTTAAATTATTGAACATATTTTTAAGCAATATAATGCATTCCATTACCATAATGTACAACCTGTCTGGTTAGCCCTTTCTTTGACCATTTGCTCAGATAAGAAAAAAGTTTGTGCATGATCTTTAATACTGCAGTTTTAAGCTGCACAAAGTCAGACGAACATGGCAATACTGGTAAATTCTGAGATCTGTAAGTATGAGTCCCAGAATAACCATAATGAATGTGGAAAGTGAGCAAAATGAGGTTGTTGTATATTAAGTCCAAGATCACTGTGTTTTGGAGAATTAACTTTTCTTAGAAGTATGGTGATCTTAAAATTAATATATATATATCCCAATTTGGTGAGCATACTTGCACGAAAGTGCTGTTCACTGAAGCACAACATTTGCTTAAATATGCTGGTTGTTCCGGTTGTACTACAGTGCATTAAGGGAAAATTCCCTTTTCCTCACTGAAGTGCAACCTCGGAGTGAGAATATTAAAGTTGGGAGGTGTGAGGAGGGGTGCAGGGGGGCTTCCCCCACTGCATTCAAGTAGATTTTGTGTGTGTCTTTTTTTTTTTGTTTACATACTTTAACGAAAGTGCTTTTTCGATGAAAGCACTTTAGTTAAAGTGAGTTCGGTGGTAATGATTTGGGCTTTTGATCTTTTGATCAAAAGTCCTAGATCCATATATATATATATATATATATATATATATATATATATATATATATATATATAAATGTATATTATTTATATATATATATATATATATATATATATATATATATATATATATATGTATATAGTTTACTATCAAAATAATGAAATGCACCTTACCATCTGTCAGAAAGTTGAACGGACACATGCAAAAAGGTAAAATTGCAAAAGAAAATCCTGTCGATTCTGAAACGTGGACATATAGCTTATGTTCGCAGTTTTGAGCATCTGTGTTTTGAATTGGATTGCAGTACAGTGGGGATTGGGAAAATTACCCTTTTCCTCACTGTAGTGTGATCTTGGAGTTAAAATATATTATTAGGTGGGGGATGTGGGGAGTGCAGAGGTGCTTGCTTCCCTGCAAAACAATACAAATATATATGCATTTTAGATGGTGTATTTTTTTGGGTGGTGAGTGGTCCAGTCAATGTTGAATGTCAATTCTTGCCTTCCAAATAAATCAACATTCTGAGCAGTCAGCTTGCCATTGTTCGTTGTTCCAGTTTGTAGATGTGAACATTAGTGGTCAGGGCTTTCAATATTTTGACAATAAACCTATATATGTATATATATATATATATATATATATATATATATATATATATATATATAGATATATATAAAATATATATATATATATATATATATATATATATATATATATATATATATATATATACATACATGGGCAGACTCAAAAGACTCCAGCTATTCTCTGTCTCATATCATATATAGACAGGTTCATAGGTGTTAACTAGGCTATTGACCACAAGGGCCTTTGTAAGCCTAGCCATGCATCCCAAATCTCTGACAGGTCCTGATACCCTTGATAAGTGTAAGCATGGGCCTGGGAGATGAACCATTTACAGGTTACCTCTGTCCATTAGAGACATATGTGCTAAACCAGGGATGAATTTCTGGTTTCCCATCCAGTTATCCAAGTTGCACTTGAATTGGATTAGTGAGGAACTCTGCTTTAGATGGATGGGGAGCCTGTTCCACAGATGAGGTAGTCTTTGGGATACATACCTGCCTCCTGAGCAGGTCCTATTTATATCACAGGCAAGGTTTAAGTCTTCAGAACAGGTAATTCTGGTGCTGTTTTTTTTTTTTTTTTGTGGATATGCAGGAGGTCCATCAGAGTGGGGTCTGTCAATGCCCTTTATGCCAGGCATAGATCAAAAGCTTGTAGGAGACAGAATACAGGGATAGGGCCTTGAGGTGGTCTGCATAGGACATATTACTTATGCCCTGTATTCTTTTAGTGAGGAACCTCTGTGGACATGCCAGTTGTTGGATATGCATGGTAAGGTACATACAAAAGGGGGCATTGTACTCAATGATAGGGCTAATGAATGATGAATACAGTCGAACAATTACTTTCTTGGACTTAGATGCCATACCTTTGTTCATAAGTTGCGCAGCATAGAATGATTTTCTCACCACTATAGATATGTGATGATCAAAGGCTAGATTACTATCTATGTGTGTCCCTAAGTCCCTGACTATTGGGTCAGCTCTATGGGGTGTGTTGTCAATATGATAGTTACCAGGGATGGATGACTTCCCAAAGAATATTATTATGCATTTCTTGGCATTTAGTTTTAGTCCATGACTCTGACACCAGTTGTTTGTCTGTGTCAGCCCCTCCTGGAGAACATTTGTGTCAGTGTGAGCCTCAATGACAGCTCCTAATTTTTAATCATCTGCAAATTTAGTCAGCCAGAGACCACTGACATTGGTCTTGACTTCTGAGAAGTAAATGCCAAAAAAGGAGCAGTCCAAGGACTGATCCCTGAGGGACTCCACTTGTGACTGGCCTCTTTGTAGAGGTGGACTCCCCAATTCTAACTTTCTGAGTCCTGTCTGTGAGCCAGTTGGCTATCCACTGGGTGACATATGGGTTTGTACCTAACCTGTTGAGTTTGTCAGCAATGCCTGAGTGGGGTATTGTGTCAAATGCATTGGCCAGGTCAAGGTAAGCAGTGTGAATGATTTTGCCCTCATCCATTGCTTTGGTTGTGTAGGCATGATCTGCTCTTTACGAAACCAAACTGGATTGGGTCCAGTGTCTGGAGGCTTACTATATCTCTATTGATTATCTCCATGGCTTTACATATAAAACTAGTGAGACTTATGAGTCTGTAGATGACCCCCCTTTTCACAGAGGGATGACTGTTGCCTTTCTCCATTCATGAGGCAAGAAACCTGTTTGGAGGCTACAGTTAAATCATAATTCCAGAGGCCCTGATAGGTCATGTTTCATGCTATTTAGAAGGCATTCTGGGATATTGTCTGGGCCCATTGATGCAGTGTTCTTGGTCTTAGAGAGAGCATTAAGAACCTGTTCCCTAGTGATAGTAGGGGGGGTTATATTTGATGATATTTCCTGAGGGAAGGTTGAAGAGGGAGAGAGGAGTAAAGCTGGAGCTGAATTTATCAGCCCGGAAGTTTGCTATATCTTCTGGCTCAGTATAGGTGACTCCATGTACAATGAGCTCTGGACACAATTGTGTATTGCCTTTGAGGTTGCGAACATAGCTAAAGAATGCGTTGTGGTTGTTCTTGGCCTGGGATGCCAAACTTACCTCAGATTTGGCTTTGGTATACTTTATTTGTCCTCTGAGTTGTTTGTTTAGTTTAATGAGAGTGCTTTTATCCTGCTTGGTGGTGCACCTCCTAATTTTTGCCATGATTTTCTTCCTCCTGTTATACATCTGATTGATTTTGTGATTCAACCAGGGTGGCATGTTTTTTGTACTTCTTCCTAGTGGGTACAGCTGCCTCTATACAGCTATTAGCATGCTTGTACTGGGTTTCTGTGAACAGTTCTGCATAGGCAGCAGTGTTTTCAGGACTTATAGGGGCTTGAAATTTTGCCAGGTTCTCACATAATAGCAGGAGGTTAGCCTTAGAATAGTTCCTGAATATTCCCAGTTTAGCTGGGGGTCCAAGTTTTATTTTTACTTCAAAGGAAACCATTTTGTGGTCTGACCTTACCAGAGAAGACATTACAGTAGCAGTTGTACAGCACTCTCCCATATTAGTGAGGACCAGATCCAGTATGTTTGCACCCCTGGTTGGTGTATTGACTATCTGGCCCAGGAAGTTTGTGTTTGCAAAATCCAGAATTCTCTATGTATGCACATTTGATGTCATATAGGATTCCCTGTTAATAGTGGGTAATTGAAGTCACCCATGAATATGGTATTGGGTTGGATGGTTAGTGTTTCTAATAAGTTTAAATACATAATATGGGTTTCCTGGGTCATAGAGGGGGACCTATAGCTTTCAAGAAAGTCTTATTGGATTTTATCTATGGTGATTTGAAGATGGAGCAGCTCAAGTGTATTCTCCTGTTTGACCAAATTTGAAGTATATTTATTTTTGATTTAAATAGAGACACCTCCACCTTTAGTCCCTGCCTGTGAAGTAGCTGCTCTAAATGTGTGGAAGGCATTATAACCCTACACTGTTGGTGTGCTGTCCATGGCTTTAAACCATATCTGTGAGACAGCACAGGCATCCGCATTCTCATAAAGAGAGTTTCCAGGGAGTGGAGTTTTTTTGCTTAGGCTCCTAGCATTGAGCAGTAATAACTTTAGATCTTCTTGGTTTTGATTTGCTATGTCAGAAGTACTTTCAGTTTGGCATTGCCTAAAAAAGGCACTCTGTGGAAAGACAATGTTTTAGCTAATATTTGAAAGCCTAGAGGGGAGAGGTGCAGACCACCCCTGGAAAAGCAGAGTGGGCTGTTGACCATCTCTTTCCATGTTGACAAATATTGCACCCCCTTAGAATGACACCAGAAGCCAAGCCAATTATTAAAGTCAATCATTTTTTGTTCATATTGTGGCATCATCCATGAAGAAGGTAAAATGCTGCTCAATGCTAGGCTCATACCAGCATGAGACACATATTCTGCAAGCTCTATGATGTCTCTCTTCACATAGTCTAGGGAGGTACATCTCAGGTCATTTATTCCCACATGGACTATAACTGAGTCATATTGGTAATTGTGATCCAATGACCTGACTGCATGCATAATGTGGTGGATCCTAGCCTCTGATAAACAACTGACCATGACTTTCTCCTTACTCAGCCTGGTGAGAGGGACATCAGTGTGTCTAACAATGGAGTCTCCAATGATTAGAATGTTGGATTGTGTGGTGACTTGCCTTATGGGCTTAGAGGTAGAGGCTCCATGAGATGTAGCTCTTTGTGTTGATGTGGGTGATTTTTGAAAGAGCGTGTTTGGGGCTGCCGAGAGCATTTCTTATGTGTATTTTGTCTAGGAGTTTTCTGTGGTTTAGGAAGGCTACCTGCAAGTGCCTCAGTATATGTGGGTCTATATGTTTTCTTTAAATTGTGCATGATGGGTGCAGCATGTGAACTACTGGCAACCTTATTAACATTAGGAGCACTTTTATGTGAGAGGTTTGCCTCCAGTGACATTGTGTAAATACATATCTCACATACCGTATCAGTTTGTTTGAGAATTAACTGGTTGTCAGTAAACATGAGGCAATTTCTACATTGCCTCAGGATGCCCATATCCACCAAGCTGGTAACGGAGACAGTAGGAAAGTTCATATCCATGGCAACAGACCCCTTTTTATTGATTAGACTGTTGGAGTGAGAATATCAATCACTGTCAGGAGTACCTGGTTTGCAACTTTGTGCACAGTGCTTGTGCTTTTACAGGAAAAATGTCACTCAAGGTGTCTGAGTCTGTACAGAGCACTGCCAAACATTTGAGTGGAAACTAATTTGTAGACCTTGAAAATTTAAGGATAAAGTATTTAGGCAGATATCCTGAATTCGAAAGAAATCAAGCAGTACCTACTGAAAACAAAGAAATAGTTTGTCAAGAATGATGAAAAGAGGGGAGTTGCATGAATGGCTGCTGCCTGGTTACTACTAATGCTGATCTCAGCACAGCTTCACTCTGTTGGGATACAGTACTCCTTTGCTTCTTCTCTAACCAAAATGTTAGCACCAATACTAAGAAGAGAAGCAGGCCACAGCCTGTTTGGTGATCCACAGACTTGCCCCATATGATGTAAGGGTTTGTAGGCTTGTAGCCTTTTCTGGTAGATGCCTCAAATAGTAACCAGACCAATCAGGTACGTTAATCACAGACACTCACTCTCCAACCAGAAAGAGTCAGGAATCAATGCACTCTTCTCCTACTCTCACCAGAATTTGAATATAAGCACAGATTTCAAGCTGTCACCTATAAATCAGTTATTAGGCTTTCTGGTGATCAGCAGTCTCCAGGAAATAATGTCACTGTACTCCTTCTCTCACCAGGAGAAAACAGAAGCACTAATCCCAAGATGACTACTGAGAGGCAGAATGTGGGCTCTCCAATAACTGGTGGTCTTCCGGTAAGATGAAAAAAAGGGGTTTATCCTAAACACTGCCGTGATTAAGCAGTTAGATATCAAAGTGAGTAACTTAAGTTTTAGCTGTCTAAGTGGAGAGCCACTATTTTTAAAAGAGCAAGATAGATTGAAATGGAGTGGGCACTTTTGTATTCTGGTACTATGGATTACAGAAGAATGGCCAATAAATTTAAATTGTTGAAGGGGAGTGATTTCACAAAATGATAATTTTGTGCTTACTTACACCAGCCAGTAAAAGCAGAGAGGAAATGAGAAATATGGTCAAATTAACATAAGGAGCAGGCAACTAGAAAGATGGTGGTGTTTCTGTCGGACTTACAAGAGACAAAGCTGTGGTCTCTTCAAGTTTTAATATGCAGTTAAAAGCCGAATACAAGTAACACACAGTATAAAGAAAATAAATTACAGTATACAAAATAGAAAATACAATAAAGTAATACAAAATACAAGAAATAAAAAGCAAACTAACCTTTCCTCACAGCAAACTGTTGCAGAGTCTTGGTGACCCTTTCCAGTAAAGTTATAGATGTAGCAGGAATAAAGGGGATACATCCTCCATGGGTTACATTCAGAATTTCAAAGTTCAAAACATTGAATTGCATATGATCGAAGATCATATGTTCGAAATTTTAAAACTTTGAAATCCTGAATGGAGATTGGCATACAGCGTGGACCAGGAGATTTCCCTTGTTGTCCTCCCTGTAGTGCAATCTTGGCGTTGGTGTATTTAGGTTATAGTGGGTATGGGGGTACAGGGGCTTGTCCCCCCTGCATACGCTTGTTTTTTATGTGTTTAGTGGTGTTTCGGGGGAGGATTCACAATTTCAAGATTCAAAGATCTCAAGATTCTGAACTCGATCTTCTGAAACTCGAGATTTTGGGATTTCGGAATTTAGAAATGAAACCATCCTTCACATAGCAGAGTGTAAGAAGGCTCTTCCCTGCAAAAAAATAAATGAAAAATAGAACAGTCATTGTCAACATTTTCTGTTTTCCTTTTGTTTAGTTATTTTTTTCATACTTCTGTGCCTCACTATTCTAGATCTTAGAATAAAAATGAGGAGCCAAAGAAGAAACTATAAAAGTGTAGAGACATGCATGTCTAAGCTTACATTTTATGATAAAATATTAACTGATTTATACTGATTACTGTTTTGCTGAACTATAATCAAAGCATAAACACAAATGTTTTTGTCCATGATTCTAAGAGTATGAGAAACATAAGAAACCAGACTATATAATCTCTTTTGACAAGTCATTATCCCCTTAAAATAATCTGGGGAGAGATATATAATTTTTGCAACCCAGCATGCAGCTACTCTGTGCAATCAAAAAATCAGAGACAGTTGTAGTGTGTAATCCTTTCACATCCAGTTTCCAGTGCAGCATATTTTCTTAAGTTCACAGCTATTGTTTATACAGCAAAAATATTACAAGACTCTGGAGGTTTTTCAGCTGAGAGGCCCCTAGTAAAGGTAATCAACGGTGCTACAGACCACCCTTTCAATAAAGGTGTTGTTCATTTCCAGACTTAGTTACACTATGTGTGCTCTACAAAAATCTGCAGACTAGCAGTGTTTCTTTCAACTTCATGTGTTCTACAGACTACAGAATAGCAGTGTTTTCATTCAAGTGCAGCACTCCTTGTTTCATTCAACTGCATGTATTCTACAAAGTAAAACATCGTTAGCAAAGCGAAACAACTGCAGTAAGTAACTTTTTTGAGTACAGTTTTACTGCAATAGCCAGCTTAACTTCAATGTTTCTTTGACAATTTATAGTAACAGCAGATGTTTCAGCAACATACCAGTGTTTTTCCATAAATAAAGACTGTAACAGAATAAACCAGAAATGACAGCACTATTTCATGCAGAATACAGACAGCACTAC
Source organism: Protopterus annectens (assembly GCF_019279795.1). Lineage (NCBI taxonomy): Eukaryota > Metazoa > Chordata > Ceratodontiformes > Protopteridae > Protopterus > Protopterus annectens. The sequence continues at coordinate 681,627,671 of NC_056751.1, read as the reverse complement.
CTCTGCATTTAGTCAATGCAGCAGTTAATCAAAGTGCACAGTACCAGTGTTTACTTCAAAAAAGACTCAACCAACTTTAGCAGACCAATATTAAATCAAAGCAGTGTGCCTTCAGAACATAAAAGACATTATCCAATTAACAGCTATCTCCACAAACTTTCAAGTGTCCAGTGTAACGTCACACAGCCAAGAAGAAAAAGAAAAAGGTTAATAAGCTACAGATGATGGCTCACATTCTTCTAAGACCATAAAGTTATTAAGACTTTATATGCAGCTTTTAGTTAACAGCTCAAAAAAGTTTAATCAGTTAAAGTCATTTGCATGTAAACATGTCAAGTAATTCCGCTACAGTTAAAACGTCAGTAAATCTTTGATTTAAGTTAAAAAAATGTTCTCTTAAAGTTAAAGGTTATTACTTCAAAAATGTTAAATAGTTCTAAACGCAAAAGGGTTAAGCCAGTTTATAAATCAACTTCTGTCACTATGGGTTTAGACTTAATTAATCCTTGTATAAATGCTTTAGCACATACAATTCAAAATAGAGAAGCATGTTGCAGTATTAAACATACAAATGTCAACACAGTCAATGTACATAACATACAAGCAATGTCTCAAGTTCACATTACTTCATCTAGTTTCTTCTTTTCAGAGTCAAGTGCAATGGTTGCACTGAATGGAGATAAAAGGAATCAAAGTGCATATTTAAATAAAGTATATTCCAGACAAACTGAAGAACAGACTTCAGTGCTAAGTAAAAGAATGTATTCCATAGCTATCTGTAAATATCAGAGCATTAATCTGTTATATACGGTTAAAATAAATAATATTTCATTGTTTACAGACAAATTAACTTCAGTTACACATAGATCTTTCTACACAAATGCAGTTTTGTTAGGATTTAAAAGGTCAAAGATTATAGCAGCTAGCAGTTCAAAGTGTAGCAGCTTTGTACTAGGTATAGGTTCATAGGTTCATAGGTTTATACTAGGCTATCTGCCCTAAGGCATTTATAAGCCTAGCCCAAATTTTTGTGGCTTACGCCACCCCTTATATGAAAAAATACTGTGCCCATTAGTTTGTTGTGCCTCTATCCAGCAGTGACACAGAGATGATTCCCGGGATAAACCTACGATCTCCCATCCACAGGTCAAGATTTCTCTTGAACAGAGCCAGCGAGGTGCTCTGCCTCACATGGATCGGGATTTTATTCCACAGCATTGGGAGTCTCTGAGTGATAAATCTATCCCTCCAGCACGTCCTATTTATATCCGTGCTAAGGTTTAAGTCACTTGCTCTAGTGGTTTTGGTGGATTTGGATTTTTTGAGGTGGAGCATGTCCATTAATTCCGGGTTGGACATGGCCTTGTATGTCAGGCACATGTCACCTCTGAGCAGACGGTATGCAACTGAATAGAGCTGGAGTTTCTTCAATCTGGCAGCATATGACAGATTTTGGAGTCCCTTTATCCTTTTGGTGAGGAACTTTTGGGGTCTCTCCAATTGCTGCAGATGTCGGGTGAGATACATCCCGAATGGGGCATTGTACTCGATCATTGGTCTGATAAGTGAAGAGTACAGGGGAACAATGACCTCACTAGATCTAGATGTGAATCCCTTCATGATCAGGTGGGCAATGTAGAAGGTCTTTCTAACCACTTTAGCAACGTGAGTGTCAAAAGAAAGGCCACTGTCAACCTGGGTCCCCAGGTCCCTGATAACCTCTTCTGTGCTTAGTGGATTGCCACCTATATGGTAGCTTGGGGTTACCTTGTTTTTCCCGAAGGGTATGACTATACATTTTTTGGCGTTTAACTTCAGGCCATGGCTCTGGCACCAGCTATCTGTTTCCGTGAGTCCCTTCTGAAGGATATCCGTGTCCGATGCACTTTCCACTATGGCGCCCAGTTTGCAGTCGTCTGCAAACTTTGTCAGCCAAAGTCCTCCCATGTTGGCCTGTACTTCTGAAAAGTAGATGCTGAACAATATGGGGCCAAGGACCGAGCCCTGTGGGACACCACTTGTGACCGGCTTGGAGTCTGACATAGCGCCAGCAACTCTAACCCTGTGGGTTCTGTCCTTTAGCCAGTTTGCAACCCATCTTGTGACATATGGGTTTACATTTAAGCTGGTAAGTTTTTCTCCAATACCTGAGTGGGGTATTGTGTCGAAGGCCTTTGCAAGGTCAAGGTAGGCTGTATGGACTGCCTTTACCTCATCAATGGCCTTGGTGACTGTTTCGAAGAAGTCGACCAAGTTCAAAAGGCATGATCTGCCCTTGACGAAGCCAAACTGGGTCGGGTCCAATGTCTGCAAGTCCCCTATATCTTTGTTTATGAGCTCCATTATGATCCTCTTCATAGCTTTGCAGACAAGACTTGTTAAGCTTATGGGGTGGTAATTACCAGGGTCCGTAGAGGCACCGCCTTTGTGGAGTGGGACCACAGTTGCCGTACGCCACTCCTTGGGCACGTATCCTGTGGTAAGGCTGAGATTAAACAGCTGCCTTATGTGCGGATTTAATTCCTCATTTAGCTCGTGTAGCACACAGCCGGGGACACCATCCGGTCCCATTGATGCTGTGTTTTTAGCTTTAGAGAGAGCAGCTTTCACCTGCGCATTTGAGATGTCTGGGAGGCTACACTCTGCTGGGATAGTTATCTCTCCTTTAGGGGGGGAGTGGGGGTGAAGTTTGCACTGAACCTGTCTGCCAGTATGTTGGCAATGTCTGTGGGTTCAGTGATTTTTGTATAATTTTGGACTAATTCTGAGCATATCTGGGAGTTTCCACCCAGGTTCCTAACATAGCTGAAAAAGGCCTTATGATTGTCCTTTGAATCCATGGCAATTTTTCTCTCAAAATTGGCCTTAGTTGATTTTATGAGTGCTCGTATTTTTTTACTAATAATGATCAGGGGTGACTTCCCTTTTATGGATTTTGTTCTATCATGTAATAGCTTTCTCCTCTTATTGTAAAGTTTGTTAATGGCTGGGGTCCACCAGACTGGATGTTTGCCTTTTGTGGAAAGAGTCTTGGCTTTATTTGGGATTGCCTGATCCATACAGTCCTGGAGGTGTTCATAGAAGGCATTTGTAAGGGCTTCTGCAGCTTGGGTTGTGGTTTCCACTGGCTCAGGGGCCTTGAAGGATACCACACCAGTCTTGAGTAGTGTGAAGTTTGCTTTAGAGAAGTTCTTCACTGTGGTCTTTTTTGTTTGGGGTGGGGGCGGGATGTGGATTTCCAGTGAGATTAGTTTATGATCAGATCTTACCAATGAGGGATATACTTCCGGTGTGGAGCATTTTGTCCCCATGTTTGTGATAATGAGATCTAGTATATTTTCTCCTCTCGTGGGAACAGTGACTAGCTGTTCCATGGCATTTGAATTTATGAAATCCAGGAACCGTTGGGCTAGAAAGTTAGGGCTTGAGTAATGTTCCCAGTCTATATTCGGGTAGTTGAAGTCACCCAATATGATGGTGTTTGGAGATACATTTATACCCTCCAGTGTCTTCAGGAAGGCTGTGTGGGGTTCCTGAGTTTGAGAGGGTGGCCTGTAGCATGCTACAATTTGTAGAGCAGTTTTGCCTATGGTTAGTTGCACCTGGATGGTTTCCGAGGTTTGTGCGTTGCCACCAACCTGGAGGTGTGGGTATCCTTTATGAATATGGATACACCCCCTCCTTTTGTGGTGTGGTCCGGGTTTTGGGGCTGGAACGCATGATATGAGGTAAAACCTAATAGTGCCGGGGTGCTCTCAGGAGCCTTGAACCAGGTTTCAGTTACAGCACAGACATCGATGTTCTCCATACTGAGAAGGGCCTCGAGTGCGTGCATTTTGAGATTTAGACTTCTGGCATTGAGCAGCATTACCCTCAGTTTCTTCCCATTTTTGTTTTCTAGGGTAGTAGATTTAGAATTTGAACCTTGCCTAAAAAAGGCACTATGGGGGTGGCAAGAGCCTTAGCCAATATCCGGAATCCCAGGGGTGACAGGTGCAAGCCGTCCCTTGCGAAGCAGCATGGCTTGTCAAGCATGTCATCCCAGGCAGACAGACACTGGATCCCCTTTGAATGACACCAGACATTAAGCCAATTGTTAAAGCTGATCATCTTGTCTCTATATTGTGGCATCATTCTTGGTGAAGGAAGGATACTGCTCAGGGTCAGGGTCATACCTGCCTGGGCTACATAATCAGAGAGCTCCTCTATGTCTCTTTTCATGTAGTCCAGGGAGGTACATCTCAGGTCGTTCACACCAGCATGGACAATGACTGTGTCATATTTGTACTTGCCGTGGAGTGACCAGAGTGCTTGTGTTACGTGGTGGATTCTAGCACCCGATAGGCAGCTTACTGTGACCCTCTCCTTGTTCAGCCTGGTGAGTGGGACGTCAGTGTGTCTGACTATGGAGTCACCTATGACAAGTATGTTTGGTGTTGTATTTGGCCTTAAGGGCTGTGACTGCTTTGCACACTGCTTTTGTGGTTTATGTGTTGCTTGTGGGGTGTCTTGAGGTAGCAGTTGTTTGGGTGTCTGCTTTGGAGGCCTCTGCTGTTTAGGTAAATTTTACTCAGAGCCTCCGAGTATGTCTTTGTGTGTTTATGTGTTTGATTCAGTGGTGTGGTAGCATTATGTGAGGCTGGTTTTGTGGTGTGTGTAGTTGCCTTCTCCTCCTGTCTGGTCTTGCCAGTCCTGAGTTGAGAGAGCTCAGCCTCCAGTTTGGCTAAATAGCTGCATCTCTCAAGTATTTGTGTTATGTGGGAGGAGGAGAGGGTTGTCTGTGTACATGAGGCAGTTATAACATTGCCTCAAGATTCCCAGATTCACCAGCTGGACCGGAGAGCAGATTGACAACTGACCTTTGGACATGCTAGAATAATATTGGGAATTCCTTAATAATTGAAAACAAGGGCCAGTGGGGAGTAAGGGTGTAGTGCTTTTAATTTTTAGTGCTGACTTATATAATTGCTATAGTGAGCAAGTGCCAGGTAACTTGAGTGCAATGTGTTACAAGTAACTAAATGCAAAACGACAAACAGTAACTTTCTTTCAAGTGAAACAAGGAACTAGTACAGTAAGCAATGCAGATATCACTAGTGATCCACAGAAGAGCTGAGAAGCCGCGTATTAGGTGGAATTAGCTTCCAGGGAAATAACAAGCAAACAAACAACAAGCATGTAAACAAAGCTAGATTCAGCAGGCCTGGATCTAGTCTATGCTAGAGCAAACAAGGTGTACCAATTTCAGTAAGATACAGTTCAAATATTCAGGCACTATAAACCTTTAACCAGAAATTCCCAGCTCAGAAGGGCAGAGTCCAGCCTCTTCTCCCACAAGAGTGCAGACCACGAACCTTCTTAATGTAAAATAACTGGCCTGAAGCCCAAGTGCCTAAACCAGAACTAATACCCTTGGACAGTGGGCTCTCAATCAGCAGTTCCCAACTTAGAAGGATGGAAGCTACCTGTCCTGCCACCACAGTGCTTGCCACAAACCTTCCTAATGTAAAACAACTGGTCTGAAGCCCAAGTGCTTAATCCAAAAGACTTAGAATGATAGCTACACTTTAATCAAGTTACAACCAAGCAGTAATAAATACAATTGAATACTTTAGAGAATGTCTGGATTTGTGCTCAAGTTACACAAACAAAGCTAGATCCAGCAGGCCCGAATCCAGTCTATGCCACAGCAAACAAGGCGCACCAACTTCGGTAAGAAGCAGTTCAGATATGCATGCACTATAAGCCTTTAACCAGAAATTCCCAGCTCAGAAGGGCAGAGTCCAGCCTCTCCTCCCACAAGAGTGCAGACCACGAACCCTCTTAATGTAAAATAACTGGCCTGAAAGCCCAAGTGCTTAAACCAGAATTAATACACTTTTAGAATAACAGACACTGAGCCCTCAATCAGCAGTTCCCAACCTAGAAGGATGTAAGCTACCTGTTCTGCCACAACAGTGCAGACCACAAACCCTCTCAGTGCAAAACAACTGGTCTGAAGCCCAAGTGTTTAAACCAAAAGGCTTAGAATGAGTTACACCAAGCAGTAATAAATACAATTGAGTATTTTTAAGATGATGCAAAAGTAAAATGAAGTAGGTAGAAACACAAGTACAGTAAAAACAAATACATTTTTTTTTTTTTTTTATCTGAACAAGTGCTGAGATCAAAGAAACAGATTTGAGTGCTGAAACTAGAAAACTGGCTAGTTATAAGAAAAAAAAAACAAGCTAGAAGGCTTCCCTTAAACACAGAAGGGCTTGGGGGCTCAGAAGCCTACAAATAGTCTATACCACTTAACAGGAAAGGCAGGAAATAAGCTTAATTTTTTTTGTCTGCTTCCCAGATGCTCTCTTTGTACACAGTAGGAGTGCCTGAAATCAGATTATGATCTCACTGCACTCAGTTGAGTGAGCAAATGAGATGGTCCCAGAGGCAGGCTGAGGGGCGGGCAGTTTCAAGGCCACTAAGATTAACACCAAAACAAAAACAGTGAGGGTGGGTGGGAATAACTGAAGAGCAGAATAACTGCAACTTGAGTTCAATATTCCTTCAACACAGTTTAAATAAAATTAAATACTGTATTTTTTTTAAAAAAAAAACATATCATTAAAGTTATATACTGTTTTAGAAATCAGTAAAGAGATTAGTACAAATGTACAGATTTTAAATAATTGGTTACAACAGAAACATGCAGATTTATGGGTTAAAGATAAAATAAATTCCAGTTCAGCTGACACAGCCAAATTGCTCAGAAAGACATATTGGGTGTGGTCACTTAGGAAAAAAGGGTAACCAAATGCCTCTATGTCTTGTAAGGCAGATCAGAACTAACAGACAAATTAATTAACAGAATAAAGGGTTTGCAGTTACAGTTGGCAAATACATTTTTTGTATTATTGTTTTAAGAGTTTTGTATTAAAGTGATGCAATGCATAAACAATAAGCAATGATATAGACAGAGACAAAAATAATGTTTGCTAGTTTACAGAATGTAAGATTTAAAGTCAATGCTACATTGTAAAAGTGACAACACAGTTAAAAATTCAGATCCTATGTATAAAAGAGTACATTATGCAATTAGTTTGAGACTGTATATGCTTTGTACAGAAATGGCAGTTTGCCAAGCACATCAGCTCAGATTATAGCCAGCCTAGCAAGCTGAATTAAAAACAGTGCTATCCATTTAATGCATTTACAGTTTTACTATTTATCAAAACAAATTGAGACAGTAATAATAAATTCTTGCAGCATTCAGTACTACTGAAAAGTTAAATGACGTTAAAAAAATTTTCTGTTTTCCTTTTGTTTAGTTATTTTTTTCATACTTTTGTGCCTCACTATTCTAGATCTTAGAATAACAATGAGGAGCCAAAGAAGAAACTATAAAAGTGTAGAGACATGCATGTCTAAGTTTACATTTTATGATAAAATATTAACTGATTTATACTGATTACTGTTTTGCTGAACTATAATCAAAGCATAAACACAAATGTTTTTGTCTATGATTCTAAGAGTATGAGAAACATAAGAAACCAGACTATATAATCTCTTTTGACAAGTCATTATCCCCTTAATATAATCTGGGGAGAGATATATAATTTTTGCAACCCAGCATGCAGCTACTCTGGGCAATCAAAAAATCAGAGACAGTTGTAGTGTGTAATCCTTTCACATCCAGTTTCCAGTGCAGCATATTTTCTTAAGTTCACAGCTATTGTTTATACAGCAAAAATATTACAAGACTCTGGAGGTTTTTCAGCTGAGAGGCCCCAGTAAAGGTAATCAATGGTGCTACAGACCACCCTTTCAATAAAGGTGTTGTTCATTTCCAGACTTAGTTACACTATGTGTGTTCTACAAAAATCTGTAGACTAGCAGTGTTTCTTTCAACTTCATGTGTTCTAAAGACTACAGAATATCAGTGTTTTCATTCAAGTGCAGCACTCCTTGTTTCATTCAACTACATGTGTTCTACAGAGTAAAACATCGTTAGCAAAGTGAAACAACTGCAGTAAGTAACCTTTTTGAGTACAGTTTTACTGCAACAGCCAGCTTAACTTCAATGTTTCTTTGACAATTTATAGTAACAGCAAATGTTTCATAACAGATGTTTCAGCAACATACCAGTGTTTTCCATAAATAAAGACTGTAACAGAATAAACCAGAAATGACAGCACTATTTCATGCAGAATACAGACAGCACTACCTCTGCATTTAGTCAATGCAGCAGTTAATCAAAGTGCACAGTACCAGTGTTTACTTCAAAAAAGACTCAACCAACTTTAGCAGACCAATATTAAATCAAAGCAGTGTTCCTTCAGAACATAAAAGACATTATCCAATTAACAGCTATCTCCACAAACTTTCAAGTGTCCAGTGTAACGTCACACAGCCAAGAAGAAAAAGAAAAAGGTTAATAAGCTACAGATGATGACTCACATTCTTCTAAGACCATAAAGTTATTTAAGACTTTATATGCAGCTTTTAGTTAACAGCTCAAAAAAGTTTAATCAGTTAAAGTCATTTGCATGTAAACATGTCAAGTAATTCCGCTACAGTTAAAACGTCAGTAAATCTTTGATTTAAGTTTAAAAATGTTCTCTTAAAGTTAAAGGTTATTACTTCAAAAATGTTAAATAGTTCTAAACGCAAAAGGGTTAAGCCAGTTTATAAATCAACTTCTGTCACTATGGGTTTAGACTTAATTAATCCTTGTATAAATGCTTTAGCACATACAATTCAAAATAGAGAAGCATGTTGCAGTATTAAACATACAAATGTCAACACAGTCAATGTACATAACATACAAGCAATGTCTCAAGTTCACATTACTTCATCTAGTTTCTTCTTTTCAGAATCAAGTGCAATGGTTGCACTGATTGGAGATAAAAGGAATCAAAGTGCATATTCAAATAAAGTATATTCCAGACAAACTGAAGAACAGACTTCAGTGCTAAGTAAAAGAATGTATTCCATAGCTATCTGTAAATATCAGAGCATTAATCTGTCATATACGGTTAAAATAAATAATATTTCATTGTTTACAGACAAATTAACTTCAGTTACACATAGATCTTTGGACACAAATGCAGTTTTGTTAGGATTTAAAAGGTCAAAGATTATAGCAGCTAGCAGTTCAAAGTGTAGCAGCTCTGTACTAGGTATAAACATGTCATTAAATTTATACACTGTTTTAGATGTCAGTAAAGAGATTAGTACAAATGTACACATTTTAAAAAATTGCTTACAACAGAAACATGCAAATTTATGGGTTAAAGATAAAATAAATTCCAGTTCAGCTGACACAGCCAAATTGCTCAGAAAGACATATTGGGTGTGGTCACTTAGGAAAAAAGGGTAACCAAATGCCTCTATGTCTTGTAAGGCAGATCAGAACTAACAGACAAATTAATTAACAGAATAAAGGGTTTGCAGTTACAGTTGGCAAATACATTTTTTGTATTATTGTTTTAAGAGTTTTGTATTAAAGTGATGCAATGCATAAACAATAAGCAATGATATAGACAGAGACAAAAATAATGTTTGCTAGTTTACAGAATGTAAGATTTAAAGTCAATGCTACATTGTAAAAGTGACAACACAGTTAAAAATTCAGATCCTATGTATAAAAGAGTACATTATGCAATTAGTTTGAGACTGTATATGCTTTGTACAGAAATGGCAGTTTGCCAAGCACATCAGCTCAGATTATAGCCAGCCTAGCAAGCTGAATTAAAAACAGTGCTATCCATTTAATGCATTTACAGTTTTACTATTTATCAAAACAAATTGAGACAGTAATAATAAATTCTTGCAGCATTCAGTACTACTGAAAAGTTAAATGACGTCAGCTAAAGAAATGGTTATGGTAAAAAAGTGGGCAGAGTTTCACTCACAGAACAATTTGGGAAAATCTAGGGGTAGAGACAGGAAACACTGTTAGCTTTTCAGATACAAGGCAGCCCATTATGGTTAATGACTTGGCAAATGATGTACGTGATATACAAAGTTTGATCCCAAGGGATAATCAGAAGTATTCTGCAGCTCAGGTTAATGTTGCCAGTGACATACTACATTTTCAGAATATGTATAAAATCCGTTGGTGTATTTGATTTCATTCCAGGTTGGGAAGGATGGCAGACCATACATCTCATTACTCATGGAGAAGGAATTGTGGCACAATGTATTACTTGATACAGGGACTTCAGTTTCAGTTACAAACAGACCTCTGTCAGAGGACCCGACTAGATTTCTCATGCTATCAGGGTTTAAAGGGTCAAAGGTAGCTGCAGTCAGCAGCAAGCCTTTGGAGTTTAGATTTTTAAATAAAGCCAATCAGCCTTGAAAGAAAATAACAGCAACATTCTTGTTACATCCCCAGTGTGACAGTACCATTTTGGAAATGGACATTATGTCAGAATTAGGTGTTGTGATAATTTTTAATAACACAATATTGTAAAATATATAAAGATGCTATGATATGCACAGTGGTACAGCCAAAATTAATGTTCAAAAACCTGTGTGCAGCAGATTGCACATAACAGGGGCAGGATTTAAAATATCAATTAAGGCAAGGATTTCCAGAATTATGGGCTAAAGATAAAACAGACTGTAGTCTGGTTGCCAGTGCCACTGTAAGGGCAGATGACATAAAGAAAAATGTAATCAGTGTTACATTACTATTTAGTTTAATTTATCATTTTGCTTACAGACTTCCAATAGTTTATTAGCAGTAAACGTTTATTTCATGCAGAAAAATGTAAATAAAGTCAGCACAATAAGCAATTCTGCCAGTTTATACTTGTTAAATCTGCATTTCATGCAGGAAAATGTAAATAAGAACAGGGCAATAAGCAATGCTATCAGTTTGTAATTGTAAAGATGGAAATATTATTTTAAGGACCTGATACTAAATACAGTCAAAAACATTAGCGACCCAGCCTTGCATAATAATGAAAAAAAGAGGTTTAAAAGGCCTAACTATAAAAAGGACACTTCACCATTAAAGTGGGCCTTCCTTTACCTCATCAGCAACTGGAACAATGCAGAGTAAAATTTGGCAAGAGCTGTGGTGCAGAAGTTGACTGTCTATGTGGTTCAGTTATTTCTTCAATGTTTGTTTAAAGTTAAAATGTATGAGTTAAATCATGTATGTGTGTTTCAGACAGCTATATACAGTTTATTAATATTCAGAGAATACTGACAAAAAACATATTTCAGTTAATTTCTTATCTGTGTTCATGTAACACTGTAAACATGTTTTCATGTTTTCAAACAATTGTATCTATGTTCAGACAATGTTCTCATGTTTTCAGAGTTAGTTTGCAGAATATACTCAGCTATTTTTAAATGTTCAGTATATGCTAATGCAGTGGTGCACAATGTCTGGCCCTAGGGTCAAATCTGGTCCTCAATGCAATACCATCCGGCCCCCAGAGAGTAACCAAAAATTAAATAAAAAGTGAAAAAATGCTATGCCTTACTCCAGTCATGCAAACTTTCCAGTATGTGCTTACTTACCTAATTGACTGCAGTTGCACACACCTCTAATTTTAGCTGCAGAAGTAACTATTCTTTGTTGTTTATAACTTGTAGTTTGTAAACAGTAGTAACTTTCTGCAAGAGTTTGTAATAAGTCATGGCTGCAAGCCAGAATAAAGTTAAATGCAAAGTTGATGTAGAAAACAGGCAATTTCATGACTGCTGTCTTAAGTAAAAATGCCAGTCACCTGTACCTATTGTTAACTCGTAATGACTTAATATGTTTTTGAGGTGGCCAGCAGATGCAGTAATAATTTGTGCAGTGGCTCTCCCCACAAAAAAAGTTGTGCATCATGGTGCTAATGTAAATTTCAGTCAAGTTCCAGAATATGGCATTCATGTTCAGTTATGTGTTCAGTATAGTACATTTCAGTCAAATCTCAAAATACTTCATAGTATTCAGTCATTAGTTTATTTGTAACAGGCGTATTACATCATTCAGTCATTAGTTAAGGGTAAAGTGACAGAATTATTTGTAACAGGCTTTTTACATTATTCAGTCATTAGTTAAGGGTAAAGTAGCAAATTATTTTTTACAGGCTTATTAAAATATGTTATTTAAAAAATAGGTAGTAATAATTACTTAGTTTACAGATTACAGTACACGTTTATAGATTACGGTGCACTTTACATAATTATTGTACATTAGTCAGAAATTAAAGACACTAAGATAATGCAAAGGTATAGACTTAAAATACAGAAAGTATAGGTTTTAGTCAACTATTATAGTTCATAAATATTCATAAGAGTTAAAAATGGTAAGTAGCATTATAGAGCAAATTTAAATAAAAATGTATAGACACAAGTTAACACAGAATATGGTAATTATGCTTCAAGACCACTTATAAAGTTATATTTTTAGTGCAGATTTCAATTAGTCTTCAGAAAATAGCCATCATGCTTGATAGGCTATACAATATGCGGCAGAAAAAAAGCTACCAAGGAGAGGATTCCTCTATATCCAATGCAGTGGAAGGAGATTAAGGTAAAGGGTTTAATAGAGGCGACCCAAGTGGACTCAACGGTTGAGGCAAATCTGGCAAAGATCCAAGGCATGCAGTGAGATGCAGATAAAAGGGCACAATGCAAAGTTGCCAGTCCAGTCCCGGGAGTACGGTTGTATGTGTACAAACAGAACAAGAGGCACGTTTGCCCTACATACCAAAATTATTTGATAAACAGCTGATGAAGTACAACCATCAGCTACTAGGTTATGTAGGTTTTCAGAAAATTTGGCCTGTCATAAAGTATAGGTTTTAAAATCCTCAGCTAAAAAAACTATGTAAAAAAATTCAGAAGGAGTGTATAATCCTCATGTGCAGAGAGTGCCAGTTTCAGAAAAAGCATGGTACAGTATACAAATAAATTTTGCAGGACCTCTTCCTCCAGCAAAAGGTGGTTAAATAATGTACACATTTTAAATATATCACTCATATATCAAAACTTAGACTTAAACACTCTAAAGACTATAAATCTAGGTAATATAAAATCATATAAAGTTAAAAGACTTCAGTTGAACAAATTCATACCTTCCTAGCAAAAGCTATATGGAAACCCAAAAAAAAAAAACAGAATCTCCTATCCAAAATTAACACTCCCCAAAAGCAAAGGAGGACTAAATCTACCAGATTTTAAAATGTACTACTCGATCATTAACACTAACAGAATATCGAGAATAGCTGAACATAACCCGTCAATGGAAAATTGGTCTCCTCTCTGGGTGACAATATATTATAGATATATTAAAGCTCTAGGTTTCAATCCCAAAGCACTTCCATTCCTGAAGCAGAAAGAAATACAAACTTATAACATTATAGAGCCCTTAAAACAGTCTATCAACCTAGTGCAAAAACTCTTTCAATTCTTGAACCTTAGACATGCCATGACAATACTGCAACCCTTTCATAACAACCCAAATTTAAAAATAAACAATAAGATGCTGGACTTAGTCCCTTTCCCCAGACTGAAAGATAAAACAATCCAAGATATCTATCCCTACCTTAACTGTTCAATACAAGAAATGAGGACCAACTTAAACCTCCCTAAATCACACATAATAATCCTAAGACAAATCAAAGAACTGTGTTCCAGTTATCTCCAAAATATTACTATGACCAATAGTGACATAGAAACTTGTAGCAGGCTTTGGAAAACTATTATCACAACAAAGAAAACTATTACCAATTCATATAAAATGATAAATGAAATCAAATACCAGAAGGACCTCCTCTTCTCTAACTACTGGAGAAAAATTAAACCATCCATAGTTGATCAGCAAATAAGCCAGGCAATCAATCTAACACTGAGGATTCTACCCCTCAAAAAGTTAGCATACATTCAGCTCATGATCAATAATAATGCTTATTTTACACCTGCAATCCTACACAAATTTAACACATCAAAATCACCTTTCTGCCCACACTGTAAGGACCAGATAGCTGACTTAATCCATGTATTTTGGAGCTGTAAATGTGTCTATAAACTCTGGAACTCTTTCAAGGTACAATTACAAAAAACGGGTTATCAAACATCAACATTAACTTGGGAATTCACTCTGTTACACATTCTCCCACCCAACATCCCAAGAAAACAAGCAAATATACTTTTAACAATTTTCCTACTAATGAAACTGTATATAGCTTTTAAATGGCTAGATACGATAAATATCTCTTGGGAGGGTTTTAAACAAGTAGCTATACAACACCTTTTAGCTCATAAAATAGTTATAGATAAAAGAAACAAAAACATGAAATCCAGAGAAATTTGGGAACAAACCTTTAATATCATATTAGCATAATTCCTCACACAACAACTTAGAAATACACTATAATGGAACCAAAGAACACATACAAGTTCAGATATTAAATAATAACTTGGATATTACGAATGTATATACTGTCTATATAACTGTGGAATTAACAATGAAAGCATCTATGTACATAGTGTAAATAGATATGTTGTACGACCTATATCCTGTGGTATTTGACATCAATGTATAACATATGTATATGTGTGTATGTGTATGTATGTATATATGTGTGTGTATATGTATGTATATGTCTATATATATATATATATATATATATATATATATATATATATATATATGTGTGTGTGTGTGTGTGTATGTATGTATGTGTATATGTATGTATATATGCACACGGTCATGCTGTAAGATGGTTTTTATTTGTGACATTTATTAATGTAAAAATAAAAATAAAAATTATTAAAAAAAAAAAAAAAAGACTTCAGTTGAAACAGGACATACATTCTCAAGTGACACCTGGTGGTCAAAATTAAAATTGCAAGTTTACCAAACTGAGTCATATAGCATAAAGCCGTATAGAGCAGTTAGCAATATAAATGTAAGGTAACTACAGAAGTAGGCCCCAGTAGACTTTCATCAGGGACCTCATGGGCAACTGTTAGATTAGGGACTTCTATTTTAAAGTAGTTATTAGACATTAGACAGGCTAAAGGGCAAAATAAATTGTTTTTCATTTATGCATAACAGATAGTTAAGCAGAAAGGAAATTTACCTTGCTGGTCAAGCATGAGAGACAGTTTATTAGAAAGAAAATATAAGCATAAAGTGTGCAGACAGAATGTTTTTTTCTCAAGGGAAAGATACAATCTTGCTAACTACAGAATGTTCCTTAATGGAATGTTGCACATATGAGACAAAGCCTGAGACCAAGGTTAGAAAAAGTAAATAAGGAAAATTACTGGACTGAAGCAATGTAATATGTTGTGTTTAGGATAGTAGTTCAGTTCAGGTTAGTAAGTTTGTTTGACCTGCTACTTCAGAGAAGATGACAGACACTCAAACCTGAATACAGAAGAAAGGTCATCTAAAGACTATGCTAGTTTATGTTGTTCAGGACAATCAGAATATGATGTGCAGTAACTTTGAACACTAATTGTTTATCAGTACTGTTAATGAAGACAGTATTCAGATATTGTGAACATCTAATAAAGTCTTACTGAATGAACTACAGTGTTTGGAGAATTCATTCTGAAACAATGCACAAAACTTGGGCCATAAAGGAGAGATCGGCACCTATTCAGCAAGAACTTGGGTAATTAACAGATAAAGACTTTTGTTTCTCATTCTCACTGCATACAGTGTTTCCAACTAATTATGGTACAGTACAGTATTATCAATTCTTACAAGAACCATATAATTAATGTTTGACAGCAGTATCTGCCTTTGGGTAGCTTTACTGTGACACAAATCTAAAGTGGTTGAGGTACAAGGTGTAAGTGGGACAGTGTTGCAATTCTGGAAATGATGCACACTGAGGATGTAATTTTGCATGATGTACCATGATGTTATTGTACAACAAATGGTTTTCTTAATGTTTAAGGATGATTAATAATGATATAAAATGTTTAAGGATCTGTGTAAATTGTTCTCAATAAAGGATTCAAACAGTAGCTTCTGAAATGTTCACAGCAAAGGATTATTTTATTTATTTTTATTTTTATTTGACATTTGTTTACCGGGATAGTCTGACTGGACACAGGTCCACTTACAGTGGAGGCCCAGGGAGAAAAGCTCCGTAACAGTAACAAAGTAGTTTACATGCTTAATCTTCTTCTTCTTTCGGCTTTTCCCAGTTAGGGGTCACCACAGCAGATCACATGTCCGCTCATGATTGGCAGTGGAGTTTTACGGTGTCGAGTTGCCAGCCCGGCGCCCAACCTTCCACAGAAGGCACACACATGCACTCACACCCAGGGCCAATTCAGAGTGTCTAATCCACTGTCTTTGCGATGTGGGAGGAAACTGGAGCACCTGGAGGAAACCCATGCGACCACAGGGAGGACATGCAGACTCCACACAAAAGACACCCCAGCCAAGGATCGAACCAAGGAACCTCTTGCTGTGAGGTGACAACGCTAACTGCTGCACCACCATGGCTGCCCTAGTTTACATGCTTAATACAAGTCAGAATTAAAATATCAGAGACAGAAAAGCACTTGTACAGAAAAAAAGCAATTATTGGTTAAAATGCATATAGAAAAATACATTTGCTGGTTTGCAGTAGGGATTCCTGAGTTTATAAGAGCAACAGAGATACCATAGAGTAGTTTCTTTATTGTTACATGAGGAAGGGGTTTATGTGATGCATGGGCATAGCCAGCAATTCGTTAGCTACACTTTGAGAGAGTTTTTGAACAGAGTAGTTGATGTAGCAGAGGTCAGAGTAGGGGGAAGGTTGTTCCAGATTTTGGCTGTACTGTGGGAGAGCAGAGCTTTCCCTGCAGAGTTATTGGCTTTGGTGATACAGAGGAGAGATTTTTCAGAAGAGTGGAGGGGGCGACGATGTATACTGGGTTAGAAGTTGGTTTAGGGATGAAGTTTTGTTGGGATGATTTATTATATTGTAGACGAGAATTAATTGGTGGTATTTGATTGGTTGTGGGAGTTCTAACCATTTAAGTTCCTGTAATGCCTGACAGTGATGGGTTTTGAAGCTGGAGTTACTAGAAAATTTGGCAATTTTATTATAACATGATTCGAGTCGTATAAGTTCATGTTTTCTTGTATGGGTAAGGATTGGGGCGGCATACATAAGGGTGGACAGAGGGTGTGTTTGGGCTAGTGTAATTCGTGCTTTGTCAGATAGGAATTTCTTGCGTCTGTATAGTGTGCCCATTTTTTTGTGGTCCTTTTTGATTGTGTGTGATATGTGGACATCAAACAGTAGTTTATTGTCAATTTCTACACCAAGGAGTTTGGTGTGGACAGTGGGAGAGATCTTGGTACCATTTTTGGATGTGATTATAAAAGGTTGATGGGTGGATTTAGTTTTGTTGGGAGTGAATATGAGTAATTTGGTCTTGCTGGGATTGAGGATAAGTTGGATTTGGGTAATCCAGTTTTCCACTGAGGTAAAGGATTCCTGGGTAAGTTTTTGTAAGGCTGTAAGTGATGGTGCGGAGCAGATGAGTGTTGATTCGTCTGCATATTGTATTAGTGTGGCATGTCGGGTGGCTGTATGAAGGCTGTTAGTAAATATGGAGAAGAGTAGAGGGCCCAATATTGAACCTTGTGGGACTCCTATAGTGGTTGAAAGTAGGGGAAATTGTTTGTTTTGCCATTGGATAGATTGTTGTCTGTCTGACAGGTAGCTTTTAAACCAAGCTATAGTGGAGGGGGGTGAAGGTTAGGGAGGCCATGGAGTCTAGTAGTATGGTATGTGACACCATGTCAAAAGCCTTAGATAGGTGTAAAAATATTGCAGATACAAAGTTGTTATTTCTGTGTAGGTTAACTGTATTAGTAAAAGAGAGAAGAGCAATAGTTGTACTGTGGTGCTGCCGGAAGCCATGTTGTGTGGGTGAGAAGAGATTGTTAGTGTTCAGGAATTGCATGACTTGAGAGTGAATACACCTTTCAAGAAGTTTTGATAAGGGGGCTAGGATGGCTATGGGATGGTAGTTAGAGAATTCGTAAGAGTTTCCTCCTTTGTGAAGAGGGATAATATATGATACTTTCCATAGTTGTGGGATGTAGGATTCCTGAATAGAGCGGTTTATAAGGATGGAAATAGGGTAGGCTAGGAATCAGCTGCTAGTTTTAGAAAATTGGCTGGTAAGTTATCTGCAGCAAGGGTAGTTGGTTTAAGTTTTTGTAGCAGTTTTTTAATTTTAGTGGTTGGGGCAGATGAGAGGGTGAAGGTAGGGTTGTTATTGAGGGGGTAGTTGGGAGTGTGTGAGTGGTTGTTATTTGAGAGTTGAGAAGATAAGGATAGGATATTTTTACTGAAATGGTTATTAAATTGTGAGGCAAGGTCTGTAGTGTTATTGTTGGTGGTGGGAGTTGTAGTGGATGTTTTATCTGGATGAAGTAGGGAGTTGATGGCATGCCAGAATTTTTGGGGGTCTCTTATGTGTTTGTTTTGTCTGTCGAGAAAATAGTTTTGTTTGTCAAGTTTGGTTGTTTTTTGGCCTGATTTCTTAGTTTTTGGTAGTTTCGTTTGGATAAGTTTGAGTTATCTCTTTTTCATACTTTCCAGGATTTATATCTAGCTTTTAGAAGGGCTCTTGTTTCCTTACTTAGCCATGGAGCATCGTTTGCCTTGATTTTTATTTTTCTAATGGGTGCTATTGAGTTAAGGATGGTAGTGAAAGTGTGGTTAAAGTAGTTGACTGTTTGTTCTAAACCTAATGTATGAAGTGGGCTCCAGTTACATTGTTTTAAGATATTATTTAGGTCTTGTGTATTTATTTTACTGTCATCTCTAATGTGTCTAAAAAGTATGGGGTTTGAAAGATTGCTGTGTTTGCGTAGGAGGAATGTGGGGAGGTGATCACTTAGGCTACCTGGTAGATGCCCAGTGTGATATTTGTGTTTTGGGTAACTAACTAGTGTCCAGTCTAAGACAGATTGTGAGATTTTTTGTCAACTCTAGTGGGTTCCTTGATGAGCTGGGTAAAACCATAGAGATTGATATGGTCTGTGGGGTTGTTTGAGTTACAGGCTAACCAGTCTGTGTTCGGGTCACCTAAGAGGATGGTTTCCTGGGGTAGTTTGTTTGAAATCAATTGTAGGATTTCTTGTATGGTGGGAAAGATATTACCTGGGGGGATATAGCAGTAGATAATATTGATGTTTTTGGTGTCATTTATGGACAGAGTTGAGATTAAGGTTTCAGCATTTTGAAATGTAGGTGTAGGGGTATCTAGGGGTTTTCTGTTGAGTGAGTTTTTAAATAATATGGCAACTCCACCTCCCTTCCTGCCTGTTCTATCCTGCCTTAGTATATTATACCCTAGTGGGAGAATTTCCTCATTTTCAATGTTGGGTTTTAACCAAGTTTCAGGTGCAGGCCAAAATCAATGAGCTATGGCTGACTAAGTTTGCAGATTATTGCAAGCTGGGCACTGTCATCAATTCCCTTAGTGATGTGGACATCCTACAAGAGGGTCTCACCCAAATAAATGACTAGTGCCAGAAACATGGCCTCAAGCTGAATACCAAAAAATTCATCATCATCCCCTTTCGGGAGAGTGACATCCCACAAATTATCACATTAATAACAACATCCTAAACATGCAGTCAGTCATGAGGGACTTGGGCATCCAGGTTGATAGCAACCTTACTTTTGACCACCATGTTGCTTCCGTTGTATGGAAAGCTTTCTACATGGACCACCTTATAAGTAAGGGTATCTCATCCAGGGACAAGGAGGTCATAATATCCCTGTATTCTTCCCTTATAAGGCCCATTATTCAGTATTGAGTACAATGCCCCTTTCAGCGTGTACTATGCAAAGCACATGCAGCAGCTGGAGAGACCACAAAGGTTCCTCACCAGGAGAATCCAGGGACTCAACCATCTATTCTACACTGAAAGGCTAAAAGCCCTGTCCCTCTACTCAGTTTCATACAAACTACTCAGAGGTGACCCCTGTCTGGCATACATAGCAATCTCAGAACCTGCCTCAGTGGGACTGCTGCATATCTGCAAGTCCACTTGAGTAACCCACATGCATGACCTGAACCTGGTCTGTGACATCAATAGGACTTGGTGGGACAGATTTGTGTCCCAGAGACTTCTCCATTTGTGGAAAAGACTACCTCACCACATCAAACAGAGTACTTCATAGCTTCATAGGTAGGTACTAGGCTATCGGCCCAAGGGCCTACATACGCCTAGCCAGCAAGGTTCCATAGCTTACGCCACCCAAGAAAGTTATTTTCCTGTGCTACTGTCCAGCAGAGACACAGAAGTGATCCCCGGGGTGTATTTCCTATTTCCCTTCCACTCATCAAGACTTTTCTTGAAGAGTGCTAATGAGGAACTTTGCTTGACATAGATGGGTAGCTTGTTCCAGAGTATAGGAAGTCTCCGGGACAGGAATCTACCCCTCCAGTGTGTCGTGTTTATTGTGGTGACAAGGTTTAGGTCCCTAGAGCATGTAGCTCGGAGGGACTGGGATTTCTTTAGGTGTAGCATGTCCAACAGCTCAGGGTTTGACATAGCTTTATATGTTAGGCGGAGATCACCTCTGAGTAGGCGATATGCTACGGAGTAAAGCTGGAGTTTTTTGAGGCAGTCAGTGTAGGGCATTTGTTTGAGGCCAGTAATCCTCTTTGTGAGGTATTTTTGTGGCCTTTCCAGCTGCTGCAGGTGTCTTGTGAGGTACATTCCAAAAGGGGCATTGTACTCTATAATGGGTCTAATGAGTGACAACATCCACCAGCAGCTACATGAATGGAAGCAGATGACAAGAGCAACTGCACCACATTCCTTAAACAATGTCTAGTCACCTCTATGGGCCTTGACATGTACATAGTGACAGTGCAATGTCACACAGAACAAAATTATGCATGTTCATGCGTTGTCTAATAGCTATGCTAGGCAGTGCATTGTTAAGTCATATTGTGCATCAAACATCAACATATATGCTATACTGCAATGGGTGTGGTGAGGGGGTGCCCAACAATATCTCAATAGATGTAAATGTTGAGAGATACAACACTGAAACCAAATCACTGACACTGGAGATGTCAGTGCATAGGGATAAACAGGAAATCTGCAGTGTGTGATTGCAGTACAGTCAGAGTTAGGGAATTGGCCCTTTCCTTGCTGTAGTGCAATCTCAAATTAAGCATATTTAATTAGGAGGGGTATGGGGCTTGCCCCTTCAAAATAAAACTGTGTTTGCTGTTCTTCTATTGTTTTGCTTTGTTATGTTTTTGATGTGATGGATGTTGATGTTTTCTGATTCAACATTCACAATATTCAGTAAAATAACATGAATGCGGTGAGGGACATGAACATCATCATTCTTCACAGGTGGGGGAGCACTGATGAATGGAGCAAGACAAAGGAGCATGTGGAGCAGAGGCATCAATGGAGCAAGACAAAAGTGCACGTGGAGCAGAGGCATCAATGGAGCAAGACAAAGGGGCATGTGGAGCAGAGGCATCAATGGAGCAAGACAAAGGGGCATGTGGAGGAGAGGCATCAATGGAGCAAGACAAAGGGGCATGTGGAGTAGAGGCATCAATGGAGCAAGACAAAGGGGCATGTGGAGCAGAGGCATCAATGGAGCAAGACAAAGGGGCATGTGGAGCAGAGGCATCAATGGAGCAAGACAAAGGGGCACGTGGAGGAGAGGCATCAATGGAGCAAGACAAAGGGGCATGTGGAGCAGAGGCATCAATGGAGCAAGACAAAGGGGCATGTGGAGCAAAGGCATCAATGGAGCAAGACAAAGGGGCATGTGATGCAGAGGCATCTCTGTCAAATATGATCTCCTGTTTTTTTTTTCATTTCTCCAAATCTTTTGGGTTTCTAATATCATGATGGGAATGGACCCCATTCCTAAGTCAAAGTATGATTAAAGTTTATGAAATTAGTATTGTTTTAGTCTTTGATATCAGCCAGGAGTGCTCTTTGCAGCACCCTCAATGTGCCCAGTAATGAATCCTTCTGTAATTCATATGGGGTTACATGTATTGGTAACATATCTAAATATGATTGCAGATTCTTTTTGATAAGGCCCAATACTCCTACTACTATTGGAATTGTTTGGGTATCTTTCTTCCAGATTGCTCTTGTTTCTGCTTGCAAATCTTGATATTTTATGACTTTGTGTCTCTCTGTACATAAGACACTGTAGTCACTGGGTGTAGCGATTTCAATGATCAATGCTACTTTTATCTTCCTCTCTTGGACCACTATATCTGGTTTTCTTGCATCTATCCTTTGAACTGTTGGTAATGGATGATTCAATGTGATGCAGACTTCAACATTTTCTGTGATGCTTTGTGGCTCATGTTTTCAATGGCATTGAGCATACCAAGTCCTATGCACGAGGGATTGCACGGTCCAAACCAAGTAGAAAGCACCAAATAGACCAGCAAGGCAGCACAGAGTTCAATAAATTTATTGAATACTTGTATGAATAACAGACTAGTTTCGGCAAGCAGCCTTCTTCAGTGTAATACAATGTAGTCAAGTTCCATTTCAATCATCATTTAAATACTTAGCAAGAGCCAATCAAAAATTTTTTTGCTCATAAATATTCATTAGTTTGAAACATATTTTAAATTAGTCATGCAAAAATGCAGTAGATACCATATATACTGAGTAAATCAGTCCTAAAAGTGAGGATAGACACCCCAAAGAAATGCAAGCATGGACTTGGACAAGTTATTAATATATTATAGCATATCCATCCAGCCATATACTCATATTTATGTTTATATCAAACTGTTTATATCAAACTAGACAGGTGTTCATCAAAAGCACCAAGGTATAGTACAGCAAATACTTGAATTAAGTATGCTCAGACATGCTATGTCAGAAAAATTGGGGAAAAAAAAGGGCATTTGCAGTAAGTATACATGTATGAATGTACGTGGGTGTATAATGGAACAAAATAAAATAAATAATCAGCATCATCCATAATGTGAGGCTTGAATCAAGGATTGAAACCCAAAACATACAGTATTGGCCTCAAGACCAATAATATGATACTAGATGCAAATAATTAATAGTAACATGACATATGTACTGATGAAATCAGTCCTGAACACTGAGGATGAACACCCCAAAGAAATACCTGCATAAAATTGACCAAATTATTAGTATGTTAAGGCATATCCATCAGCCACATACTCATACTCATATTTGTGTCAATCTGTATTTAGGTAGCCATTAGCACTAGCTGCTGAACAATTATACATCAAAAGTACCAAGGTATTATACATCAAGTACTTGGATAGAGAGGGCTCCGACATGCTATATCAGAAAAGTAAGGAAATATAAAGCCAATGTATAGGGGGTTGAAGCAAATATACGCATATAAATGTATGTGGGTATACAATTATACAAAATAAGTGATCAGCATAATACATACTGTGAAACTTACATCAAAAATTAATACCCAAAACATACAGTCTTGACCTCCAATACTACTGATATGATAATAAGTGCAACTGGTTAAAGTAATAAATAAAGAAATGTTAAGCTTGCATATATGAATGCTAGTCAGAGGACCACATATTGGGTACCTATTACTCCTACAACCACGGTGGTTCAGATTGGTCATTAATTTCACATGGACGTTGTCCATATCATATGTATTATAGAGGTAGAGCCCATGATCAATACCAAACCAGAATATTTGTGTGTTCATTAACCATATATAAAGGTCGACCTGAAAACATGAGACAGATCTAATCCACTGATTGGTATCAGATTTATCAACATTATTGTTAGAGAGTAACCATGTTCTCCTATAAATGGTCATTCAGTCCAGGATGGAATAGACCCCCCAATGTAGTAATCCAATATTTCTCTTTTTGATCCAGTAACCCATGCCAACCCTGCTTGTTGGTTCTGTCTCCATAAATGCGATCAATAACCGTAAAGGTGAACCTGGCCTGAGGATGTTTCAGTGTATGTTGGTATAAGGGATCAGGGGAGAGGGTTTCACCTAACAGGAAGAAAACTAACAAAATTTCCCCTTTAGAGGGAGCAAGGGACACCGGGGGGGCAGAAAGCACAGAAAGACCAATCACTCCGGTTTCCCTTCAAGGTCTTTTGGACAACTTCTTGAAATAGGAGATACATCAGGGTCTACTCAGAATGTGTTGAATTTATCTAAGACCATATTGACAGATGAACAGGTGGCACTACTGAATAAGGGTTTAAACTATATTCCTTCATTTTTTAGCCAGGAATATCACATAGTACAGGATTTACAGGCCTTTTGTAGGATATTAAATCTTAGATTGTTCTTTGAGGATAACAAGTCAGAACCATCTGAGGGCTTCCGTTTTGGCAAGTCCTCATTTCAACCTCCTATGAATAAACATGTTTCCATTTTCATGGACACCATTTTGAGGGACATTCATTTTGAGAATTTGGGACACATTATGTTGGCCAGCAACCTAACCCCTGAAGACAGGATAGCTTTGAATACATTGTGTGATAATAAAGATATAGTTATTGTCCCTGCAGATAAGGGAGGCGCAGTTGTGGTTTGGAATACTGCGGATTATGTCCAGGAAGGGTTAACCCAACTGTCAGATGCAAAGTGCTATATGTACATGTCCATAGACCCTACACCAGTATTTAAGGATGAGATTGATTCCTTTTTGAGGCTGGCCTATGAGGAGGGTATTATAAACAAGAAATGTTTGGATTCACTTATGGTTTCTGAACCATCTAAACAGATATTGTATCTTTTACCCAAAATTCATAAATCTTTAGAAAAACCACCAGGCAGACCAATAGTCTCAGGAATAGGTTCTTTGACCGAACCATTATCGGCCTTCCTTACTAAATATCTCAAACCCTTATTGGAACATATAAGATCTAGGCTGCAGGACACCACTCAGTTTCTACAAATAATCAGGGAGATCCAATTGGAACCAGAATGGTATTTATGTACTTTGGATGTAAAATCATTATATACAAGCATACCCCACTGGGCGGGTCTCCAATCCATACAATACTGGTTGGAAAGGGCCAATCTATATTCACCGGGTTTTAACACTCTTCTGATATGTATGTCTGAACATGTGTTAAATAAGAATGTTCTGTATTTCCAAGGCCAATGTTACTGGCAGCTACAAGGAACAGCTATGGGGGCATCTTTTGCCCCCATATATGCTGACCTTTTTATGGCCTATGTCGAAGAATATATGATTTATGACTTATCACATAACATCTTTCAGGTGGAAATGGACATTTGGAGACGTTACCTGGATGACTGCTGGTTGGTGTGGCGGGCTGATGAGGGTTACCTAAGGGAATTTGTTGAGTATCTTAATGACAATGTCTGGGGACTTGACATCGTCCATGTGAAATTAATGACCAATCTGAACCCCCGTGGTTGTAGGAGTAATAGGTACCCAATATGTGGTCCTCTGACTAGCATTCATATATGCAAGCTTAACATTTCTTTATTTATTACTTTAACCAGTTGCACTTATTATCATATCAGTAGTATTGGAGGTCAAGACTGTATGTTTTGGGTATTAATTTTTGATGTAAGTTTCACAGTATGCATTATGCTGATCACTTATTTTGTATAATTGTATACCCACATACATTTATATGCGTATATTTGCTTCAACCCCCTATACATTGGCTTTATATTTCCTTACTTTTCTGATATAGCATGTCGGAGCCCTCTCTATCCAAGTACTTGATGTATAATACCTTGATACTTTTGATGTATAATTGTTCAGCAGCTAGTGCTAATGGCTACCTAAATACAGATTGACACAAATATGAGTATGAGTATGTGGCTGATGGATATGCCTTAACATACTAATAATTTGGTCAATTTTATGCAGGTATTTCTTTGGGGTGTTCATCCTCAGTGTTCAGGACTGATTTCATCAGTACATATGTCATGTTACTATTAATTATTTGCATCTAGTATCATATTATTGGTCTTGAGGCCAATACTGTATGTTTTGGGTTTCAATCCTTGATTCAAGCCTCACATTATGGATGATGCTGATTATTTATTTTATTTTGTTCCATTATACACCCGTACATTCATACATGTATACTTACTGCAAATGCCCTTTTTTCCCCAATGTTTCTGACATAGCATGTCTGAGCATACTTAATTCAAGTATTTGCTGTACTATACCTTGGTGCTTTTGATGAACACCTGTCTAGTTTGATATAAACAGTTTGATATAAACATAAATATGAGTATATGGCTGGATGGATATGCTATAATATATTAATAACTTGTCCAAGTCCATGCTTGCATTTCTTTGGGGTGTCTATCCTCACTTTTAGGACTGATTTACTCAGTATATATGGTATCTACTGCATTTTTGCATGACTAATTTAAAATATGTTTCAAACTAATGAATATTTATGAGCAAAAAAATTTTTGATTGGCTCTTGCTAAGTATTTAAATGATGATTGAAATGGAACTTGACTACATTGTATTACACTGAAGAAGGCTGCTTGCCGAAACTAGTCTGTTATTCATACAAGTATTCAATAAATTTATTGAACTCTGTGCTGCCTTGCTGGTCTATTTGGTGCTTTCAATGGCATTGAGCCATAATGTTTGCACAATCCCCAGTGCAACAGTCTTGCCGCATTATGCCTTTCAGTATACAGTCCTTCTGACATTAGTATGTCACAACCAGCAACAAGGTGTGCAATTGTTTCCAATTCTGTTTTAAAACACCTACATTTTTCTGTTTCTCTCACAATGATCAATGTACTTTGTAAACCAACGTGTATGTAGCCCACTGTCTTGGGGCACCAATATTAACCTTTCATCTTTTTGTTTGAATTTGCCTCTCCTTAACAGTTCAATCCTGATCAACATGTGGTTCTTCCAGAAGTTTTCTGTACTTGCAACTATATTTATGTATTTTCCACATTTCTTGCCTTCTCATCTCTTCCTTTATCTTATATTCTTTTTTTTGTTTGTTTTTGGGTACATTCAGTTGCTGCCTGATTTTTATCTACTTCTGGTTTGATTTCCATTCCTACTTGATGGTGATATGCTTCTGCTAGATTAAGCAGAGAAGTAATCTTAGACTTATTCCCCTCATGTTTCAAAACTTTCACTACATTTGGGTCTTATGAGGTCAGCAGATATGTGTGCAGTCACACGACTGCAGATCTATACATGTAATCAATTTCAAGAAGACCCATACCTCCTTCAGAACAGGGAATATATAATCTTGGCATACACTGATTTTTATAAATCATTTAGTGAGCATGAAGCATCCTTCTTTTTAATCTATCCAACATGTATTGGGGTGAGTCAATCACTCCAAGACTGTAAGTTAGGACAGGAAGAACAAACTGGTTTATAGCTTGAATTTTGTTCCTAGATGGCAACACCGTTTTCAGGATTAATTTAAGTATTTTAAAATATTCCTTACTAGGTTTTATTCGCATTTGATCATGTTTTATTGTTGATCCTTCATCAATTCCCAAATATTTATATACTCCCTCTTGCTCAAGTTCTTTTATATCACATTCTTGTCCCAAACTGATGTGTTCTTTGTGCCGCAGTTTTCCTGGTTTTCCACATTTTTGACCACTTGCAGTTGTGCTTTCAGTTCCTAATCTGATGAGTTATACAGTTTTAAATCATTGACAATGAGAAGATATGAGGTCTTTATGCTTTGTTGTTGTCCAGGAGCTAAATTGTAGCCATGGCCTAAGCTGTTAAGTAGACAGCTTAAAGGGTTAAGGGCAAGAAAGAATAGCAGCGGTGACAGGGAGTCACCCTGGAATATCCCCCTTTGAATGTTTATCCCTGGAATAATAATTTGTACCTTTATCATGACTTCATTGCAAAGTTGTTTGCCATGGTTTCATGGTCACTGCATTTGTAAGCACTCTTTTATCCATGAATATGGGATACTATCAAATGCTTTTTGTAGTCAATCTATGCCATACCTAAAGTCTTCCCCCTTTTACAGTTCTCCATTATGACTATGTTTAGCAGCAGATGATTTTTTTGATCCATATGACTTTCTTTTATTACCCTTTTGTTCTATTGCCATGATTGAATTTCCTACTAAATGACTATAAACTCTATCAGTATCAATTCCAGTATATAGTATGTATATATATATATATATATATATATATATATATATATATATATATATATAGATATACACACATATATATATATATATGTCATTGGAAGGCAGACTATTGGTGTATAATTTTTAGGATGACTTGCAGGTTCAGTCTTAAGTAGGAGCCTTGTTTTTCCTGTTGTTAACCATGTTGGTGTCTGTTCAGGGTGCACATATAAGTATTTATTATTTATGGCTAAATCTTCATGCAAAGTTGTTAATACTTTTAGCCAGAGGTTAGGTACTGCATCTGGGCCTGGGGTTTTCCAATTGGAGGCTTTTCTTAACTTTATTTCAATCTCTCTGGCCATTACCTCATCCTATTTCATATCCTGCATCTTTGAACTTCTTATTCTTTCTTTTACTTCTTCTATCCATTTACCTTCTTTGTTATGTTCCATGGGATCTACATAGATATTTATCCAAAAGGTATCTATTTCTACTTTTTTTGGGTAGTCTTTCAATTCCTTTTGAGTTGTTTCTCAATTATCTGTAGAACTTTTCAGGGTCATCAATACATTGCTTATTTTTTACTTTTCCTTTATATTTATCTGTGTATCTTATAAGTTTTTCTGCCTGTGCTGAGATTTTTAGTTTATTATTTGCAATAGTGCAAGATAGATCATGGTCCATTTTAATACTGCGCATTGCTTTTATTGCATCTATCTTTCTAAACATTTTTGTTGATCTGTTCCCTCTTCTATACTCTTCTAACAGTGACACTTCTTGTCTTAACTGCTTTATACTTTTCTCTCTTCGATACGCCCATGATGGTATTCAATTTCTCCCCTTCCTTTTCCTCACTACCCTGTGTTCTTGTGTTAGAACTTTATCTGTTATTAATTTAGCTGCACAGTAATATATTCTGTTTACTTCTGTTATATTGCATGGATGTCTATGGACATTCCTAATTACTGTGTTCATTTGTTTTATCAAACATCTGACTTTTGGGGTTTTATTGACCTTCTGAAGTCAATTTATTTTATTGATATTAATGTCTACCTATCTCTGTTAAATAAAGCAACTCTTGTCTTAGCTCATTTTCTTCTAAACTAAAGCACATTTTTTGTTCTCCATTTCCTGTGGGCATTCTATACAAAGTTCTATAGCATCTTCCTGTGGCACATTCTCTTCAATTTCATCCTGTGCCATCTGTTGGTCTGTCATATGGGAACTCACTTACCTATCACTCCTCAACATTGACTGTATCAGAGTTGCCACAGTTTCCTCTTCCTTCCCTTGCTGTCCAGCTTCAAATTACTTTTATATTGGTTTCCTGTGGAAGGCTCCAAGATATCTTCATATGGCAACTGCCCAGTTGCTTCCTGTTCCACTGGTTTCTCTGTAATTTGGAGATCCATTGCTCTATCCTGCTGTGGTGCTTTCTGAGTTACATTTTCTACACTGAATCTTTCACTTCACACGCACTCCATAACCTCAGTTTCTATTTCATTAACTTCTCCATTACTAATTTTCTTTTCTACTTTCCTCTTTGTCTTCTTGTTTTTTGCATTGTAAAGTTTTCCATGCCTGGATTATTTTGCCTGGATTTCTCTTCAAATATCTTTGGTGCTGCTCTTTTTGTGTTGATTAATTTTGCTTTCTCCGTTGCATAAATATTACATCATATTAAATCTATTTTTCTTTCCCATGTTAATATTTCTTCTTCAGATGTCTCCTGATCTTCCTATTTCTTCTTACTTTGAGAACTCACTCCATCATGCTGGGATGTAACCTGTGTTAGACTTTCTACACCAAATCCTTTACTGCGCAGACATTCCATAACTTCAGCTTCTATTTATTTACTACTACTTTACTGACCTTCTTTTCTACATTTCCTCTTTGTGATATTATTTTTTTATTGTGAAATTTTCTACATCAGGATGTCTTTGCCTGTATTTCTCTTTGAATATCTTTGGGGCTGCTTTTTTGTATTGATTAATTTGGCTTTCGACTTTGCATAAATATTGCACCATATCAAATCTCTCTTTCTTTCCCATGTCCATATTTCTTTTTTATACTTTTCAAAAATCTCTAGGTTTTGTTGTTTATATTTTCACACTTCCTCAGATGCTTCCTTTTCCAAACAGATCAAAGTTTCTTGGTCTATATAATGTTTTTCTCAGATGTGTTGTATTAATGAACACAATTTTTTTCTTCTGGAAGTATTTTTCCTTTCTCTAATTTCTCTCTTAATCTTGTTGCATATCTTGTGACTGGAACTTCTGGGGGTTTTGCATAATAGTAAAAATACATAATTTCTTTCTTATCCTCAATAGTCCCCTCTATCATCTTTATGACTCTTCTTTGGCCTATCAGGTTTTATGAATATTGTGGACTGCTAATTCCTTCTACAACAGGGGCGGCATCCTTCCCCTCAGCTCGGTCTAGCCCCATTGTAAGTATGCTTCTGTATTTTGAGGAGTCTACACTGTCATTTTTTCCAGTCCTGTCACCAGTGTGCCTACCAGCATTGTGAGTGCAGGTCTGTCACTACAGGACCATGCAGTAAGAAGACTAAACTGGGGGCTGTTGGAGAGGTACTATGGGAGTGTGTGCCATGCCTTTGCTGCTGTGAAGGCAGTGCAAGTACAAATGCTTCCAGGACATAGACATGGTGGAACAGATGGAACAAGACCTATATAGTGGTCACACATAAAGTGACCCTCCCTGTGACTCTGCAGTATGGATGAACCTATCATTGGTGTTAGTATGGTGAAGCCATAACTGTTGCAGATGAGGTTTGTGTACCTTATAATGTTCATTCTATGCATCTTCCATGGGTACACACATGCCTGTTGCCACAGGCAACACTGGGTGCAAAGCACTCATGACAGCACTGGTTAACATCTTCACAGAGATAACCATGGCAGAGATGTGTCCCCACTTGGAGTGCACAAGGTTGGTCACAGAACTATCCCTGGCTTGCACTGTCTCCTGAAGGCCATGCACAATGCCATTCATTTTCATTTCCATGTGTGTAACTGTGGGTGGGGTCCAGATTACAGCCATGCATATCTGGTATCTGTGACTAAGAAATTAATGCTTATTCCAGTCCTGCTGTGACAGTGGATAATGTCATGCTGACCACTGTACAGTGCATATCTGTGCATCATACTCCCCTATTGGGTTACTACTACTACTAGTAGGTTTGGCTTTAGTCAAAGTCCATGTCCCAAAACTGGGTTATCAGTTCACCACACTATGCAGTTTATAGTGTGGATAACATTTAGTAAACAGTGTCTTTCTGGCCAGTGGATGTATGCCAACCCAGGTGTGAGATGTACATTGTCAATGTGTCCTGAGACAATGATTTGATGTGCATACTGGCTTCAACATTAGATCCTGGCTTGGGACGAGCCAGAGCCTGTTGGTCTGGTCCACCTTCTGCAGGTGTTGTGGTACCAATGGTATACCCTGTGGATACATATATACAACAATACTGTGTGGTAATAAATGCACAGAATTCCAGCTCCCCGTGGTTTGCTGCTGCAGAAAAATGAGTTTTCATAGTCAGCTATGAAACCTCTGTGACAGTGATTCACTGAGTCTGTATAACAGACATGCCTGTGAAAGACAGAGGCAGTGGATAATGTAGCCACCATTGTATGGGTTCACCCACAGTTGCAGTATGCACATCTCTATGTGAAATACATGACAACTGGCCACTCCTAGCACCGGTGTCAACACTTCCAGGTATGACACCTGGTAGCCATGGCAGAAATGTTTCTTCATCAGTGAGTGTGTAGTTTGATAAGGGAGTGCCTCCTCTTACATTCCTTTCTGCTGCTATGTTACATGCCTTCTGTGAGGTCAGTCATATTGCATCATTTACATGCATCTGACATTAATGTATGGTGTATTTCCTTCCACCCACAGCACTGACATCATGCACCACTGTTTCCAATAACACAGTTATGCATACCCTGGTGGATACCTCCATTCTTAAATAGCTGTTGCCTGCATATTCTGAGTGTCTGTGGTAAGAAGACATTCTCTACAGGACTGAACTCATCAAACCTCTGTCATCCTCCTCCTCCTCTGGAGAATGTGAATATGAGTGGATGGACAGTGCAATATAGCTTGGAATATCATGCATGGATGCAGAATGGTAGCTCTGAGACTGTAAAGGCACGCTGTCACACTAGGACATAACAGGGTGCTCTCAGATGAATACACCATGGAGGCCTCATACCTTCTGCCCACTGCCTATGGCTGCCTGGC
>NC_056751.1:681482788-681587788 GCF_019279795.1 Protopterus annectens | reverse complement strand
ATGCCTAGCTACACATGTCTGGTAGGTATATTGAAATAGTCTGTCATAGGAGTGATTAATGGTACTAACTTACATCCACATGATTAATGTTACAAAACACATGCAGCTTAAAGAATTCTGAGGGTAGCATTGCCTTATGTGCATTTAGGAAACCATACTGACAATTGTCATGGTAGTATACACACCTGTGACAATGTAGAAATATAGAGAAGAATCGTAGTCACTTGTGTAACCATTTTAACGACAGTATTAAGTGTTGAAATAAAACATTTTAGGCAACATGGATGTTGTCAATGGTACACACACACACACACACACACACACACACACACACACACACACACACACACATATATATATATATATATATATAGAGAGAGAGAGAGAGAAAGGAAGGCAAAAATGCTGGCAGGCATGACTCATACACATAGGTGTCACACTGAGCAGGATATAAACAAAATAATGATCTGATATACATTTTACCGTTTCTCTAGCTATAGCAGACGCAACATGCGCGCATGCACAATGAGTCATGCTAATATGGCATATGCAAAAGTGCACATAAATCAAGATACAATTCGAGTGCAATACATCCCTTGAAAAAAGCGTTGCGTTATGGAATGCCATGATGTATATCAATATGCCTAGAATGTATTATTTCTGTGTATATTACAAAAGAACCAGCAGCCTACACAAGACATGTGCAAAATAAAAGTACATTCCAACAATATGCCATTAAAGCATCAGTTAATGGGCAAAACTAGCAACTGTCAGGCTACAAATATTTATGACTATGAGGACCGCCACACAGGCTGATATGAATGAGTGTATTAAAGTACAGATTTGAATGTAATGGAGATCCCTGAAGTGAGCCTTCTGAAGAACAATATTAGGAAATTATGACAGTATAGTAACATACAACATACCCAAGTGAAGCATTAACGTGTATTGCTAACTGAATTTACTTTGCACACACACCAAACCTATACTGGCCTGTAACTAACATTGTTATCATTGACCAATACGTCAAGAACTCCATTGCATAGACATTGGTAACACCAACATTAGAGAGGATAATTTAATTAAGTCCTAACAAAGAACAAGATGTGAAAAGAAAAGATCTCATGACATTCTGTAATTAAAGTTCCCTTTGATACATAGTGTGCATCTGCTACATCACTGTACTGCACATGCTCACAAGGAATTTTAACAAAAAGTGCCATAACTTCAACAAAACAACAAAAACACACAAGAAAATGTCATAACATAAGCTGTCTCACACTGTCTGATGATTTTGCAGTACGACACATATTAAGAACTGTTATAGAAGCCCTCATGACCTATGAAGCTATAGTGTGAAGAAAATAATTACAGTAATAAATGCATGTTTGTATGAAGACAATTATTATTTTGAAAACAAGCAATACCTGTAAGCAGTCAATGACATACTCAACATTTGTATCTTACCAGAATCAAATACATGTCAGTATAGATATCAGAAAGCTGCGTATCAACCACTGATGCCACAGAAATAGGCATGTTGTTTATGTAATGAAGAACTTCCTTAAGGGGATTACATCTGCCTCCTTTTGCAATGTGTATGGATTCCATTACTCGGATTGTGAAACCTTAGATATGCAGCCCTCTGACTGTGCCATAACTACTTTCTTTGCCTAAGCCACTCTAACACAATACCTGACAGACAGATGTCACCAGATACAAACCCATGCCTATCATACCACAGACTCTACAGAGCTGTGCATTGTCTGTGTCTGTCACAGCAGACAGCACTTCAGCTTGTCACAAATAACAGCAATGAAGGTGCGAAGTAGGAAAGGGCTTTTGATATCAATTTATCCAATAATTTGTTCATAGGTTCATAGGTTCATAGGTTCATACTAGGCTATCTGCCCGAGGGCATTTACAAGCCTAGCCCATCGTTTTGTGGCTTACGCCACCCCTTTAGTATGGGGAACTATACCCATTATTTTGCTGTGCCTCTGTCGAGCAGTGACACTGAGGTAATCCCTGGGGTATATCTGCGATCTCCCATCCATTGGTCAAGATTTCTCTTGAACAAGGCCAGCGAGGTGCTCTGCCTCACATGTACCGGGAATTTGTTCCACAGCATAGGGAGTCTTTGGGTGATGAATCTATCCCTCCAGCACGTCCTATTAATAGCCGTGTCAAGGTTTAAGTCTCCGCCCTTGTGGCTCTGATGGATCTAGATTTTTGAGGTGAAGCATATTCATCAAATCTGGGTTTGACATGGCCTTGTATGTTAGGCAAAGGTCACCTCTGAGCAAGCGTGGCGACTGAATAGAGCTGGAGTTCTTTCAGTCGGGCAGCATAGGACAGATTTTGAGACCCTTTATCCTTTTGGTGAGGAACTTTGTGGCCTCTCCAGCTGCTGCAATTGTCGGGTCAGATACATTCCGAATGGGGCATTGTACTCAATCATTGGTCTGATGAGTGATGAGTAAAGGGAGACTATGACCTCCCTTGATCTAGATGAGAATCCCTTCATGATAAGGTGGGCAATGTAGAAGGTCTTCCTAACTACTTTAGCTACATGGGTGTCGAATGACAGACTACTATCAACCTGGGTCCCCAGGTCCCTGATAACTTCTGTGCTCAGTGGATTGCCACCTATTTGGTAGCTAGGGGTAACCTTGTTTTTCCCGAAGGGTATGACTATGCATTTTTTGGCATTTAACTTTAGGCCGTGGCTCTGGCACCAGTTATCCGTTTCTGTGAGACCCTTCTGAAGGATATCTGTGTCAGATGTGTTTTCTACTATGGTGCCCAGTTTGCAGTCATCTGCAAACTTTGTCAGCCATAACCCTCCTGTGTTTGCTTGTACTTCGGAAAAGTAGATGCCAAACAAGAGTGGGCCCAGGACTGAGCCCTGTGGGACACCACTTGTGACAGGCTTTGAGTCTGACATGGCGCCAGCAGCTCTGACCCTGTGGGTTCTGTCACTCAGCCAGTTTGCAACCCATCTTGTGATGTATGGGTTGACATTTAAGCTGATGAGTTTTTCAATGATAGCCGAATGGGGTATTGTATCGAAGGCCTTAGCCAGATCGAGGTAGGCTGTACGGACTGCCTTTCCCTCATCAATGGCTTTGGTGACTGTTTCGAAAAAGTCAACCAAGTTTAAAAGGCATGATCTGCCTTTGACAAAGCCAAACTGGGTTGGATCCAAAGTCTGCAAATTCCCTATGTCTTTATTTATGAGGTCCATTATGATCCTCTCCATGGCTTTGCAGATAAGGCTTGTCAAGCTAATGGGCGGTAATTTCCAGGGTCGGTGGAGGCACCGCCTTTGTGAAGTGGTACCACAGTTGCAGTGCGCCACTCCTGGAGTGCGTATCCAGAGGTAAGACTTTGATTAAACAGCTGTCCTAGCTGTGGGTTTAATTCCTCATTGAGTTCATGGAGCACACAGCCGGGGACACCATCAGGTCCCATGGATGCTGTGTTTTTTGCTTTGGAGAGAGCAGTTCTCACTTGGGCGCTGGAGATGTTTGGGGGGCTGCAATCATTTGGTATAGATATCTCTCCTTTTGGGAGGGAGGGGGGGGAGAAGTTTGCACTGAACCTGTCAGCCAGTATGTTGGCAATGTCTGTAGGATCAGTAATCTTCACATCATTTTGAACTAGCTCTGAGCATATCTGGGAGTTTCCTGGGAGAATGATAAAAAGGAGGAAGCTGTGTTAATGTTCCCACGACTGTGAACAATCCAATATCAGTGTTACTAGGACAAACCAGTTCTTTCCATCCACACTGTTTGCACACACAGTCTCAGATTCAACTTACAACCTAGCTGTATAGACATACTATAAAAGTCAATACTAACTGCATGTGCCAAGTAGCTCTAATAACACAGGCATTCCCAAACATCTTTTATGCTGTCATAAAATTCTCAAAAATATTGAAAGTTGTTTGTCCAACATAAAAATGATACAAATAACTTGATGCAATGGTAGTTGTCTGTTGTCATTAAACTCACTTAATGTTGCCCTTTTCTACAATTAAGCAGCTGCCTATGTAAGTCCACAGGTTAAGGAAGTGTGCATCAATCACACATGCCACAGTGGAAATGTCAGTACAACTGTGCAACTCCACCTATGTGAAGTCCCTTACACCCCAAACAGAACTCTCAGATCTGAACATCAAAACTTAATTTCTATCCATAAACCCAAACATCCTGCTGGCCAACTTCTGCAAGACATGGAATCCTCTCCCTTCCACTCTAAGAACTATATCTAATGCAGAAATCTTCAAAACCCAGCTTTTCAAACACCTGTCCACTAAATGGAAATGTACCTGCCTTCACCCTACCTAATTCCATCTAAGTATATGCCCCCAGAAGGTTTTCTCCCAGGGTCCTAAGCTCTCTATAACTCCCATAGTTATTTCCCTATGAATGCATCTAAACTGTCTGCAACTCCAATAGCTACTTATCACATGATTTAACTTTGTAAATATTGTAAATAGCATCTCACTTTAAATGAGTACATGTAAAGTGTTTCCACATTTACTTTAAACGTGTGTATGTAAAGTATTTCCACACATACAACATAAGAGTGTTTGCTCAAATGAATCTGTATAGTATAACCCTTAAGAACAACCACAATGAATTTTGCTGATTATGCATGACATTGAATGTACTTATTTGTAAACTGTTCTATATAATGTACCTTTTATACTTCTGGATCTTTTGTATCTTTACTGTATTATGTATCTTGGAGCTTTTCTCCCCGGGCCTCCACTGAAAACGGATCTTCTGGACTTCCCCGGTAATCAAACTGGAAATAAATAAATAAATAAATAAATATGATTGTGTTACAAACCAGTTGTTTCAGGTAAAAGGGATGGGGACACCTCTCCCACTGTAATTGCATATCTTACAATTGTGGTGGATGTCATTCACACATAGCAGTATCCTGCCACACAATGATTATAGTTACTCAGTGCGGATTTTGAACACCTACCTATGCGACCACAAAAATTACACGATTTTGTGAAGACTGAACATACCACAGGAGAAGGCTTACTTCTATTGTGAGATATATGTGTATTTGAAGGCATTACATCATCTTATTACAGCAAAACTTATGTGTGCCTGTAATTTGGCTAAAACACTGGTGAGATCTGTGTCACAGTCACACAATATTGCATGCTGCTTCACATATCCAAACATGTGTGATGCATAATGCAGTTGTCACTGTGATGGTAGAACCCCAATCCTGAACAATTTGTAGATAATCATGGATTCAAACCCATAGCTTACTCAGTCAACAACATGCTGACATTCACTCGATTCCTCACGCCAAAGTAGATGGCTCAATACTAATATTAGAAATACTGAATTTTATCAAAGGGCATCATCGTTAAACAAAACATTTTTTTGTGAAAAAAATGTAAAGACATTTTTGTAAAAGGAATCACTAGGTATACTTGTGCACAACAAGCAGATGGGTGACAACCTTGTTACCTACATGTACATTCACAGTCATAGTGACACAATTACGTGTAAGGTGCGGTGGCTGGATTAGAGCTGACTACCTAAATACAGTCATGTGCTAGAGAACATTTTATTTATTTTTATTTATTTTACATTTGTTAACCGGGTAGTGTCCAACTGGATTGAAAAAAAAATGTTTTCAGCGGAGACCCGGAGAGAAAAACTCCACAAGATTACAAATTAGAGTACAATTATATCAAAAAAAAAGAAAAAAGTAAACATGTTATAACATTAAACAAGGAATACAGGCCATAGAAGTTATACAAAACATACAATGTGCACAAGTAAAAATTAGAGTGATAGTATGCAAATCATGCAATAGATGAGCAGTTACAGAAAAAATCTCATGCCAGAGATGAGCAGTAATAGGAAGAGAGACTAACCAGGATAAATACATGGGCAAAGCTGGTTAGAATTTAAATAATCTATCAGGGTAGTTTTAAATGTAGACAGGCTGGGATTTTTTTTTTTTTGGATGTGCTGAGGTAGATGTTCTAGTCCTTGGCTATTTTATAGGATTAGAGAGAGCTGCCATGATAGTTGTGAGACTGGGTCACTTTTAACATTAGTTTGTTGGATGACCTAAGGAGCCTACAATTAGAGTTTGGTAGGACTAGGTTTGAAAGAGCAGTGCAGTCTGTAGGGCTGTATATGATTTTATGGACAAATGAAAGTTGCTTTAGTGCTAACAGGTTGGGAAGTTCTAGCCAGTTGAGTTGTCAAAGAGCTGTACAGAGGTGTTTTTTTAGGTTGATGGCATGAATTGCAAGTGCCACAAAAGAAGTTGTTTTACAACTGTGATAGTGCACAGTTGAATGGATGACATCACCATTATTTAATAGGAGGATGTCATCATCATTGTTTAGTAGGGTGATTATTCTGCTTAAAGGAAAGAAAGAGGTGGAAGATAAAAGTAAAACTGTATAGCTGCAGATCCTGTATGTCTTTGAAGCCTCGTCTACACAGTATGAGAAAAAACACACACTCACAGTTACTGAATCAATGTAGGATTCAAAACACCTACCTATCTAGTTGCACATTCTAGAGAAGTCAGTATCAACTGCCAACACGACAGAAGAAGTCATATCACAACTATGAGATCATGCATTTTTAAAGCATTATGTAATCAATGTGCTTTGAAAACTAGGTTTTGCGTGGGGATGCTAGAAATTAATAGAGTAGCCCTCTGCCTGTGAAGATATGCCCCCTAAGTAGAAGGGTATGTGACAGATGTTGTGATGGAATCAGTTGCATATGGTAATACACACAGTCACACTATTAAAGCAATGTTGGATTTGAACCACCTTACCTATCTGGTTACTCAGTGTAGAAAGCATAGTATCAATCACACTTGCCACAGAAAAAGTTTAACTTCTACAGGGAGACAGTACAGTTTTGTCAGGATGACATCATCAGTGTGGTCCAGAGAAGATGTTTGTGTTAAAAGTGGGGGTGGAGCCCTCTCCCAATATACATGTTGTTCCTGAGTGGATGTGGACACATAACATCAGTTGTTAAAACTACACTTAACTGACACTAGAGCCACACCCACAAGTCTTCTCTACTTATACAATATAGAGAGCACAGTATCAACTGCAAACATCACAGAAGAAGTTTGGCTTAAGTAGGGAGAGAGTGCACGTTTGTCAGGATGGCCTCATCAGTGTGCTGCAGGGAATATGTTTGTGTTAAAAGCAGGAAAAGGTGAAGGGGATTCCTCTCTGAGTTTAAATGTTTCTCCTAAGTGAAAGTGGACACAGCACAAATGTTGATGTAGCTATACTTACCTGACACTAGAGTCACGTACACAAGTTGACCTTTATTGTATTCAAACCACCGACCTACATTACACAATCAAGACTGCACAGTTTCAATCACAAGCATCATAGGAAAAGTCTGACTTTAGATGTGTGAAAATGCACATTTGTAAGGATTAACACATCAGTATTTTGCAGAGAAGCTAGTGTTCTTCCAGATTTTGGTGAAAAAGACTGAGTCTTGACATGCAGAAGTAACAGCAATGTGCTAATCCCAAGTAATTACATAGTTTCTAGATAATTTATTTATCCTGTCGTTCATGTAGATTGCTTTGCTGTGAGTGACATATGCCTGTTTCACAATATGATGTTTTGATTACAATCACATTTGTGAAACTGTGGATTGACAACAAAGTATTCATGAGTGTTCATGTCGGGATGACTGTATGCAAACAGTAATCATTTGTTATGTGATTTTCACATGTATTGTATCATGGCTGAACAATTTGCAGTGTAAATACAACCGCACTTGTCAAAATGTGACAATGCACTTCTGAACACTACTGATAGCATAAGTGTGAAAATGTCCCACAACATTGTACATCATTTTTAAGTGTAAGTGTTGGAATCCAGATATAACTTTACAAAATGATGTGTTCAGGTGCCATCACAATGAAATCCGCATATAGGTTCATAGGTTCAAAGGTAGATACTAGGCTATTGGCCCAAGGGCCTAAGTAAGCCTAGTCAACAAGGTTCCCTGACTTACGCCACCCAAGAAAGTTAATTTTCTGTACCCCTGTCAAGCAGAGCCACAGAAGTGATCCCTGGGGTGTATTTCCTATTTCCCATCCATTCATCAAGATTTTTCTTAAAGAGTGCTATTGAGGAACTTTGCTTGACATAGATGGGTAGTTTGCTCTAGAGTATAGGAAGTCTCTGGGACAGGAATCTTTCCCTCCAGCATGTCCTGTTTATTGTGGTGACAAGGTTTAGGTCCCTAGAGCATGTAGCTCAGAGGGATTGGGATTTCTTAAGGTATAGCATGTCCAACAACTCTGGGTTTAACATAGCTTTATATGTTAGG
This sequence comes from Protopterus annectens, assembly GCF_019279795.1. Lineage (NCBI taxonomy): Eukaryota > Metazoa > Chordata > Ceratodontiformes > Protopteridae > Protopterus > Protopterus annectens. The sequence goes on along the minus strand of NC_056751.1, from coordinate 681,579,410 downwards.
CAGAGATCTCCTCAGAGTAGGTGATATGCTACAGAGTAAAGATGGAGTTTTTTGAGACGGTCAGTGTAGGGCATCTGTTTGAGGCCAGTAATCCTCTTTGTGAGGTACTTTTGTGGCCTTTCCAGCTGCTGCAGATGTTTTGTGAGGTACATTCCAAAAGGGGCATTGTACTCTATAATGGGTCTAATGAGTGCTGAGTATAGGGGAACAATGACCTCTTTTTTTCCTGGATGAGAACCCTTTTGTGATGAGGTGTGCCACATAGAAGGATTTTCTCACTACTGTGGCAATGTGATTATCAAAGGAGAGACTACTCTCCACCTGGGTCCCAAGGCCTCTTATCACACATTCGGTGTTAAGTAGACTGCCGTTTATATGGTAGTTCATGGGTACAGAGTTTTTAACAAAGGGGATGACAATGCACTTTTTGGCATTGAGCTTGAGGCCATGCCTCTGACACCAGGCATCTGTCTCATTGAGGCCCTTCTGCAGGATGTCCACATCATTTGTGGACTCGACTATGGCTCCTAGTTTGCAGTCATCTGTGAACTTCATTAGCCAGAGGCCTTCTGTGTTAGCCTGTACTTCAGAGAAGTAGATACCAAACAGGAGAGGTCCCAGAACTGAACCCTGTGGTACTCCACTTGTCACTGGTTTGAAGTCAGATTGGGAGTCTGCAACTTTTACAGTGTGGGTTCTGTCAGTGAGCTAGTTGGCAATCCATCTTGTGAAGTAGGGATTTATACCTAGTTTAGTGAGTTTAGCTATAATTCCAGAATGGGGGATGGTGTTGAAAGTCTTGGTGAGGTCAAGATAGGCTGTGTGAAGCATCTTACCCTCATCTACGGCTTTGGTGACTGCCTCAAAGAAGTCGATCAGGTTCAGAAGGCATGATCTGCCTTTCACAAACCAGAACTGGGTGGGGTTACCAATGGCTTTGTTTATGAGTTTGTGGAGTGGGATAACTATTGCTGTGTACCATTCAGTGAGCACAAAGCCTGATGTAAGGCTATGATTGAACATGGTGCTTATGTGGGGAGCCAGTTCATTCTGAAGTTCATGTAAAATGCAACCTGGGACATTGTCCAGTCCCATGGATGCTGTGTTTTTGGTTTTAGAGAGTGCAGCTTTTACCTGCATAGATGTGATTACAGGGACTCTGCATTCTTCTTGTATAGATATGGGCCCTTTAGGGGGTGAGAGGGGGGTAAAGTTATATATTAATTACAGCACTCCATTAATACGTACAGAAGTTGTATAGTTCAGTCATATAATGTATTTTACTTATTTAATCTCTCCCTGAAATGTAATGCAGACAAACTGATTAGCACAGCTGATAACAAATTATTAGCACATATGTAATCATATCTTAAGGCGTTGAACTTAGGAATGTAATTAATAGAAATCTCTGTTCCCCTGTGACAAACTCTGTACAAATGCTAGTATAGAAATAAAAAAACATTAAGAATCCTATGAAATCCAGAACAGATATGTGTTGTATTAATGCTTCGTGTGTTATGATTTGTACATCTGTCAGCAGACTTAAGCATATTTGCACAAAGCTAACTGTGCTAATCCAGTCTAAGGCAAAAACTGACAAAATTTTGCCATGAAATGGGAACTGTCATTTTCATCAGTCAGTATTGCTGCTCAGTGCCAGGCATCACACAAATGCTGAGAACTCAGACTGATAACTCAGAAGGGGGTTGAGAGACAGAGGGAGAAGGAGGTAAAGGACAAGTAGATCATGACAGAAGCAGGATAATGGTGGCCCAATACAATATGTAGGCAACAACTACATATAAAATAATCTTATAAAAACAGTCAGTCAAAGTTTGGCATAGTTCTGGATTAGAACCCTTGAAACTAAACAAAATGCAGTCTATAGGTCTGAGCATTATCTCATCATACCACAAAGGAGCTCCTACACCATACAGTTCAAAATCACACAACTGAAGAGACAGTGACTACTTATTGAAGCAAGGGAGGATGTAGGCATCATTACTTGGTCATGCTCTGTACAATGAAGCATTTGTTATGGAGACTAAGAAGGGTTGGAGACTAGAAACAAGATTAATACAAGCAGGATAAGGGTGGTTTAAAAAGTCTCCCTGTTGGGGATGGGGTGTTTATGCAAAGTCTTTATTGCTGCACTATTTAAATGCTATGCTACATTTTTTCCTAGTCCTGTTAGGGTCAAGAAATATAATTGGGGATGCATTTATTTATTTATTTAACATTTGTTTACCAAGATAGTCCGACTGGACAACAGGTTCTGTTTTCAGTGGAGTCCTTCAGAGAAAAGCTCCACAAAGTTACAGAGTGAATAAGTAAAAAGTAGTTAACAAAGTTTAACAATAGTTTAAAAAACCTCTTCATGTACGGTTAACAGTTAAGTAAAAGCAAGGTTGTAGTAGAAGTATATGATCACAGTACATTTGTATAGTGAGTGTAAGTACAATATATATATATATATATATATATATATATATATATATATACAGTTGACTTCACAGTAATAACAAATTTAAAAGATATTTACACTATATACAATTTGCCTAGGTAGAGTATAAAGTCAGTGGAATAGTGGTCATTAAATTCAGTAATGAATAATAGCCTAGGATGCAGTGGATTCAGGGATTCAGAGATAAATACAGAAGTTCCAAGCTACATGCAAATGCTGAAGACAGAAAATGAGGGATTTTTGATGGGCCATTTCTGGCCATGTGTGTTATGTGTGATTCTAGTTTTTGATTAGATTAAATGTGTGAAAAAGGCCCTAGAATCACACACAACACACATTGCCAGAAATGGCTCATCATAAATCCCTCATTTTCTGTCTTCAGCATTTGCATGTAGCTTGGCAAGTAGAGGGAAGGACACATGGGAAAGAATTCAAGAATTTGCACACAACATATATGTAGAACTGCACACAGAACTTGATGAATTTGGAGAGTCACTATAACAAGGATGGGTGACAACAACAGAATAATGTTATAGAGCCAATTGGACCAATTCATGTACGTCAGGATGCCATACAGGAAATTGGAGAGCTATGTATGGGGTGTAATATTTTTATGGGACAAGTGTTCATTTTTGTGGGGATAGCACTGTTTGGGAATTTGCTTTGGAATAAGAGGTTCAGATGCATAGAGTAGTTTAGATTAAATAGCAGGCACAGAAATATAAGACATACAAGACAGACAGGGATGATGATGGACACAAAGCATTGGGTGACACCATAACTGGGGATATGTAGGGGACATTAGAGATGCACCCACATCCAGCTTGAGCACAGTGAGACTGTAGTCCTTACCCTCACAACTCTCACCACCATCTCCTGTGTCAGCTGCCTGGGTCAGTGCTGGATGGAGAATTGTTTTGACAATATGATGCAGGACCTTTTCAACCCTGCCAAATCAGGCATTGGGACTCCTCTCCATTATATCCTCCACCAACGTGTGAGGTCCTGATGGGTGACAAAATCAACACTTCTGGTACTACTGCTCCTGGATGGTACCATTGCACCAAGGCAGAGCTACCTGACACAGGTGGAGCAGGTAGGAAAGGAGTTGTTGAGACAATGCTGACAGGTTGTGAACCAGATGGGCTGGGTGTCAGTGCAGCCTGTGCCAGCTGTGGAGGTATAATGGTCCAATACCCAGTGGTAAGTCTAACTCCCTGTGCTGATGATCATTTTGTTTTCAGTAGCAATGTAACCCTCAAAATAATTAAAAAAATGAATAAATAAAAAAGAGAAAGCTAGAAAGAGTTGGAGAGACAAAACAGAGAGAATAAGATCAATGTCATGTCACATTTTTATTACTTCCAAAAATAAACAGATATAACACAAAATTCTGCTCATCTTTTGCACATCCAGATATAATGTGAAGGCACTAATGTGTCATAAAATCAATCAATCTTGGTGCTGTTATATAAGACAGGGAAACATTTATTTTACTATGCTATGTTGGATACATTATTTCCAAGTTAATATTTGCACTTACAAGAACTAGATTGATAATGGCATTCAGTATGGCAGTTAATATTTTAGAAATTCTATCCTGTAATAAAAACTAAACTTGGCTTCTGGAAACTGAACCCACACACAATTAAGCTGCATTGTCTAGTGCTACCATCAAGAGTTATTGGAGAAAGCATGTATGGTTGATTAAAAAGTTTAAGTATGCCTGATCAAGCTGATATGGACTAATGGCCTGAAATGTGTTATCTGGCTTGCATTCATACCTGACGCATACTTACCCTGTGTCTCTCTGAGGCAAGTGAGTCTTCTGATATGGCCCACAATTTTATGCTATCTTTTCTGCAGCTGTACAGCAGAGAAACAAACATATATATGAAAGCATAATGAATAACTGAATTGGATGTCTAATCCGCACTATATTATTCAGTGGTGATGGGTCACTATACTTAAATAACTTAGGGGTGTTTGCCATCTTAAAATCCCCCTCCTGTCAGCTTAGGAGGTCCTGTTTGTGCATCTTCATGTTACTGTAATACTGGCAACATTGTTTCTCAGTGCATGGAATATTAGCTGCACTAGAGACAGCCTTGGCCAAGTTATTCCAATCCTCAGCCTTCTACAGAAATCTGGTATAATCCCTTGCAGCAGCAGCCTACATCTGTAGCACTTGATAAAGAGTGCCATAAAAATCCCGGAGTCCTCAACACTCAACCTTTGTGCTCTAAATGGAGCACCATCCTCACCTTCACTAGCCATGTATACAGAAGTACAGCTAGAACTATGTGTCTGAATTGGTGCCTAATTCAGATCTCACATGCAACAGCCTGTGTGCAAAGATGCACATCCATGTCAGCTGCATTTCAGCAAATGAAAGCACAAACATAGCTTGACAGGCACAATGGTAATGATTACATCGATCTTGAGAAATACAGCAATGAGATTTCGCCAGGTCTGATGATGAACCTTTTTACTCATAATCCAATGTCAAGTACTGAAATGCTTTATGATGTTTCTTATAATCATTGTTTTCTGTATGTAAAATGGTATGCATTGTGACATACTGGGCTGTTGAGACTTACATACTATTAACACTGTGTACTACCACCTTAGATTCACGCCCATGAGAAAAAGAAGGATGAAATGCTAACCTTTGCTACAACTGTCAGTTCCACAGGAGAATGTCTGTTTTAAAGTGTTAACTTGAGGTATACTAATTCACAAATGAATGGAGATGTACTTAAGATATGCCTATATGTGTGGGACTTTAAGAAGTAATTGTTCTGCATTTCCATGTAAAAGACAGTATTTGTGATGGCATGCCTTGAGTAATACATGTCAGGGTATGTTAATACATACATCACAAGGAACACTGCCCAAAAGACATAGTTATGATACTAAAGTTGATGTGCACATCATACCTATGCAAGTGCATTTTAAATTAACTATCATCATTGTCATGGTTATCATACTTTATACACATTGTATTGGACTTATCTGGCAGGCATGAATGATATATTTGTTGCAAAAATCATACTTATGGTACTAATTTTTATTTAGTGGTACATTCCTAACCAAACGTTTTTGACAAATGTCATTCTTGTCCCTCAGAAAGAATATCTCTAAACTAGATTTGAGCCATGCATTACCTCTCCTCTTTCTCTAAGCTCACTTCACTAACACCTTGCACCACAGAGATAGGTAGCTGACAGGTGCATTTTCTTCATTCACTACTGTCCAAAGTGCTGAAATAAATGCAATGGTACCAAGCTCAGTTGCACTACTGAAGGCAGCCTAAATTAAATGTTTCATTTTTACCTTTAGATATGAAACGTCTTTGTGCATTGCCAAGTGGTACATAAATGCAAAAGACAAAATAAATAAATAAAAATAAACATAGATAGAAAATTGCAATTTAAAGAAAAACACCATGCTGTCAATAACATTTTGATCATTGGCTTCCCACATCACAACTTGCATTTTTTGTTGCAAATCATCAGGAATTCAAGCAATGTCAGTGATTCAGAAAGTGGACACACAGAAAATAACATCATCTCATTTGTGACCCACCACATAGAAGTCATAATGGAATAGTTTGAAAGGATAATGTATTAACTGTCATGATTAATAATTAGATTACATGGATAGGTAATCTATAAGATATCCTACATATTTCTTCATTCACCATGTTAGCAGATTTCAAAGAGTCATTTTTGCCATTATGCATAGCAAATGCTGTTATCCATGAGAAGAATAGTTTGGTTTTCACAAAACACATTGCTAACAGCAATTCACAAGGACTACTGGTAACATATTCACATTTATCACACAAACTTAGGGTAATAAATACATAACCCAAAATGTGTGACAATACTTCATCTGACACCATAAACAAAAATATCTTTAGTAAAAATTTCAAGCCCCCAACACCTCTGTTTTTGTTCCCTACTCGATCTATACACAACTTGTGCTACAGGGATCTTTAACTGGCATGAGTATTTTCTTAACTCAATACTATCCAGAGTGCTGACAGCAGAGTAATAGTGCCAGGTTTGTTTGCACTACAGAAGGCAGACCAAATTAAAACTTTTCATTTTTGTCTTCAGCCATGAGCCATGTTTGCACACTGCCCAGGAAAGGGAAAAAATAAATAAATAAATAAAACATTGAAAGGGAAATGGAAATACAGTGCCAGGTTTGTTTGCACTACAGAAGGCAGACCAAATTAAAATTTTTCATTTTTGTCTTCAGCCATGAGCCATGTTTGCACACTGCCCAGTAAAAGGCAAAAAAAATAAATAAATAAAACATTGAAAGGGAAATGGAAATACAGTGCCAGGTTTGTTTGCACTACAGAAGGCAGACCAAATTAAAATTTTTCATTTTTGTCTTCAGCCATGAACCATGTTTGCACACTGCCCAGTAAAAGGCAAAAAAAAAATGAAAACATTGAAAGAGAAATGGAAATACAGTGCCAGGTTTGTTTGCACTACAGAAGGCAGACCAAATTAAAATTTTTCATTTTTGTCTTCAGCCATGAACCATGTTTGCACACTGCCCAGTAAAGGGCAAAAAAAAAAAAATGAAAACATTGAAAGGGAAATGGAAATGATCAAAAGATATATCTAACAACGGCCATAGTATAGAGATCACTAAACTGACACATCCATCCTTTTTACATTTTCTTTCCACATCAGAACTTGAATTTCTGTCAAAATTATTAGGCCTTTGGGTAATGAGTAATCTGAAAGGGGGCACAGCAGATACAATTAATTCTGACATCATTTCAAATGAAATTCGTGTCTGTCAGGATTACTGCTTGACAGATATGTTGATGGTATGCATAATATGCAATACAGTTTTCCATATGTCATGTTACTGCTTTTGTGCTATCACATTTTACAAAATATCATATTTCACTTCATACATATCGTATGTTTTTAATACTGAGAAAATTTGAGTCTCCAACAACAACAAATTCCTAGAGAAAAACATGTGTCATTATTTATTTTAAACCACTCATTAAAAGTATGTGTAAACTGGATTCAAACCCTAAACTACCTGTTCTCTTTCTCTAAGCTCAGTGCACTTACACATTATGCCACAGAGACAGGTAGTTCACAGTTACATTTTCTTCATTCAGTACTATCAAGGGTGCTGATGGCTGCACACTGGGACCAGACTTATTTGTGCCATAGAAGGCAGACCAAATTAAAATTATTTTTTTTTTTAATTGGGAAGGAACCATCTTTCACTGCTAGTAACCAATGGCCATCCCCATTTTGCAATGCCAAACAGTGCAAAGGATGAAGCCAAAAACAAAAAATATTAGAGTATCTCTTGTGGTATTCTCTCAACTTTGTCTGTCTTATGAAATAAAAATATACATATTACTACTGACACATAAACACCCTCTCATCTAGATTTGAACCTTGATACCATGCATGAACATGACACTTCAGAGTATTTTCACTCTTTGCTAGTAACAACAGAAACAATTTTGAACTAGAGAAAGTAGCTTACATATACTGAAGAGGTTGCATTGTATTACTTTAAATTAAATGTCCTACATAAATGTTTTCTCACAGTTAAATAAAAGAAAGCTGCTGAAAATTCAGGAGAAGAAATAAAAAATAAAAATAAAAAAACACATTGCTTTAGCGTACCAGTGCTTTAATATCTGCTTTCATCCCTGGTGGACTTCATCAGAACAAAGAATAACAAACCCACTAGTTAATTTTTATAAATGCTGAACCAATCAATATCTCAGATTAATTGACATTCATTAAAATCAATTACTTTAATGAACAACTTAAAACAGGGCTAGGGAATGTGCATGGAATCATGTAGATCCTTACACCAGATTTACCTTCACAGCACTTGGTGCAGAACGAGGTACTCATGAATGCTGATGATTTGGCACCTAATTTGCATTTTCGCAATGCTCACTAGGTTGTATTCGTGCTATATAAGTTAATCATGTGGGTAAGGCATTTGTGTCATAGTAGGGAAGACTGGATCCACACACTATTTGATAGTGCTATTTGCCTTGCAATGCTTTTGTATATTTACAGAACTTATTTTCTGTAAGAGTATGTTGCTGTTTCTTACTAAAGGATTCATTTTGACTTTATGGATGCATTAAATTTCACAATTCCATTCTTTGTTGTTTGCATTCTTTGGCATGCCTGTTGTCATAGACATGTATATAAGTTTATTTGTTTTAATGGAAATGTTTATTTCATGTTAATGATGCCTGCCATAATGGGAACATTTCTGCAAGAATTTGAAAATGTTTCCAAAAATGTGTTGTATCAATATTAGCAATGTCAGATGGTTTACATTTGTAGTTTTAAAAAAGTGTTAAGCCTGTGATATATATATATATATATATATATATATATATATATATATATATATATATATATATGTCTTCCATTTACACAAGTGGATATCCCGTTAATTTGTAATTAAGTAGAAATATCTTTGTGATGCTGCTATGTGGTACAGAGTTAACAGTGGTTGTTATTCCTGCTATTTTGTTTTTTTGGGAGTGACATTTCTGTATTACCTGTGTGTGTACTCCTAGACAGCCTTACTTTTTACTTTACTTTTGGGTGTGATGGCTAGATACATTTATACATATTTATTTTGTTAAGACTCACACATTTGGCTTAATCTCCTTTTTTTCTTTTCTTATGTTTCCTCTCATACAGGACTGTGGTGCCAAAGACATCTGGTCCCTGTAAATCTCTTTACACAGATGCTAAAATGAAGTAATCGCCCAGCCATTATGGAGACACAGGTCATTCCTGCTAGATGTGACTGAACTAAAAGGTCCTCCTGTGAACATATCTGGGAGCAGATAGTCAGTGACAATAAAACAGTTGAAGGACAAGGCTGGGAATACTAGAAGATAATATGTTGTGCCAGCGATATGGTAAAGAATGCAAAGTATAGGGCAGCTGCAATTGCCTGGGAAAGGATGGCAACTGGTGGTGGTCTAGCCAGCAGCATCTGCAGCTGATGATTCTTCCTCAGATTCTTCATCTTTATCTATTTGACCTGTTGGCCCTGCCTGCTTTGGTCCTAGGAACTGTGACCTAGGCCCTTGGTCTCCTGTTGAATCTGTTTCCTGAAAAATGTATCTCATGGATAATCGGACTTGCTCTTGCTCCATTCCAAGCTAAAATATTAGTTCTTCTCTGCTAATCAAATATTAACTGCTTCATCTTTTCTTTTCTTTTAACCCAAGCTGATATTCTATGCTTTCTCTGTCATTACTGCATCTTCTCCTCTGGCTGTTTTATATCCATGCTCTTACCTAGCTTATTCTGTTTGTGGTCTATGATCTTTCTCAATTCACTGTGTAAGACACACTCATTGTTATTGCTAAATTTTACTGAATGCAAACTGCTCGTGTATTTATAAATTGTTGAATTTTCTGCTTATTTTCTGCTGTACAACTCTTTGAAATAATATTGTAAAATTATTTATTGTTTTGTGTAGATTCATGTGGGACTTCTCTCCCCAGGCCTCAGCTGAAAAGGGTCTCTGCTCAATAAACAAATGTAAATAAATAAATAATAAATTATTATATTTTGCAACATGACACATACTGTGAGTATTTTGGCAGAGGTGGCTGGATCATACTGCAGGGTCCCACCTGCTGTGTCTAAGCAATGGAACCTTGATCTGAGCATGACAAATACATGTTCTGTTATATTCCTAGTTTGAGCATGAGCATTATTGTACCCTTGCTCAGTGGGATTGTGTGGGCCTCTCATGGATGTCATGAGCCATTGTTCTAGTGTATAACCTGCATCCCCCACCAGATGACCTTGTGGAAAGTCAGCCCTAGCAAACCTTTTGTACATGTCACAGATGTGTCATATGTGTGAGCTGTGAATGCTACCAGGGTTACTTGCACAGACATTGTAGATGATCCCTTGGGCATTGCAGACAACATGAGGGTTAATGGAGTAGTATCCTTTTCTGTTTATGTACCTCCACTGCATGGAACAGTTTGTTTTCAGTCTATAGCCTCCATAACCTCAGAGAAGTATGTTATGGCATAAAACTATTACATGGTTGTTGCTCTCTCCTCTGGGATGTGTGGGAACTGGATATGATCCCTTCCATGTTGTAGCATTACATTTATAAAGTGATGTAAGATTCTGGAAGGTGAAGCCAGTGACACCCCTAATATATCACCTGTGGGCCTCTGAAAATTCCCCTGTAGCTAGTATTCATAATGCTGCATGTATCTTTCTTTCCACTGGGATAGGTTCTCCATGATTTCCCTGGGATCTCAGGTAAGGGTGGGAGAAGTTGCATATTTCCTCTATTGTTTTCTGTCTACCCTGTGTCATTCTACAATTTCTGTACCATGCACTACACAATGTGTCAAATGGTGTCTAAACACCCTTCTTCTTCTTCTTGGCCAAGGTTTGGTAGCAGCAGCAGCACCTCAATTTAAGGCCTGTTGCACACACAGATTAACGACTGTCGCAACAACCTCTAACATTTTTTAAGTGTCTCTGTGTCTGTATTCCAAAGAGTTTTGGATTTCAGGGCAAATGGGAGGATGGAGTGTGCATAATCACTTTATAAATTCCTGAATAGCTTTGCTGTGTTGCATTGGTTAATGAGCATGTAATTAAACTACTTATGCTTGCACTAGCGTATTGTGTAGTTTACCCATGTTTTAAGGGCATGCACAAAGTACCAAAGCTATATAATAAATACTGAGTAATGTGCGATTCTGTGCACATTATACACACAATACCAGCACTATGTGCAGGCATTCGTGAATTGGGCCCTAAGTTATTATTACATAGTTTTGACAACAACTATGGACATGCATATTGCTTGTATATGTTAATGTACCACTTTTATGTGATGAATAATCATGAACAGAAATTCTAGTTTTAAAAATGATAATAGCTGTATACAGTATGAATCTTTATACCATTGATATGATCTCTGTATTTTTTTTTTTTTTTTTTGTAGAAATATATTTATAAGTACCTGGTTATTCTGAACTTTGTATAGCCTAGATATGAGATACAGGTGAAATACTGCATAATGTCTCCTTACCTTAGCTTGGTCCTAATCGTAGAATTGTTGAATGTATACTAGTTCATGTCTTGTTGTTTATGTAGAGGAATACGTTTTTTTGTTCATATATTTTCAGACTAAAACATTTAATAATTTAAACATATTATTAAAAATATTAAAAATAACCTGTGACAAAATAATATACTTAGCAAAAAATAAATATTGCTTAATGAACACAGCTCATTGTTGTCATGAACACAGAAAGAACATTAATAAAATGATATGTGTCTTCAAGAATGTTTCTCACATTCTCTCACTAGGGGACTATAGCCTGGTGTGCATTAGCTGCTGTGTTTATTAACAGAGCAGATAATAAAGAATGTTATTACAAGTAGGTTTCTGCAATATTACATAATAAACTGTCAATGGAAAGTTAAAGGCCTTATAAAGTGTCACAATAAGATGCTGACATTAGAGAAATCTTGCCTATAGTCTGAATTTGACCTTTTGTCCCTGGTTAAATATTCTGACACAAGAGATGTTACACTAATTGGAAGAACTAAGGATACTAGGCATTCTGGGACAGTATTTGCCAATCCATCAAAGAGATGTCAGGCTTCAGCCTTCAGGGTGCCTGATCATTAGTAGAGCAGCAGGGTCATGATGTGGGATTTGAGACAGCTACATTATGCTGGTTACTTTTGTAACTTTCAAATATCCGAGGTTTTGCCAGCTAATATAATTAGTGCATAACCCCACACACACACACACATACACACACACGCACACACACACTCAGACATTTCAAACTATCCAGTTTTCTTCTGGGAATTACTTTTTGGCAGAATTGACTTTTGCTGTCAACCTTTATAGTGTGTAAATTCAATGATTACTGTAGTCACTGAAAAAAATACTTCAGATTGATTATTGACAGTGTGTGGGTTTACTGTCTAGCAAGCTTTGGATTTTATGGCTTTATCAATATATTGCTATAAATATTAACTATTCTGTCTGTTTCAGATATATCTGATTTTATCCAGATAAACATCACATATGTCTCTGATTTAATAATCTAAAGTTGGTGATATCAGAATGGTAGTGTGATGGATTGTTAAAGTGATTTTCTCAAACTGTTTCTTGAAAATACTAAACTTACTGAAATTCCCGTTATCCTGAGAAAAGTGCCTTTACAGAGAAGAGGAATTTGTTCTTCTAGTTTTAAAACCTTTTCTACACTGACTACAATGGTTGTGTGTGGGTGTGTATAAAATGTACATACACACACACACACACACACACACACACACACACACACACACACACACACACACACACACACACACACAAGCACACACACACACACACACACACACACACACACACACACACACACACACACATATATATATATATATATATATATATATATATATATATATATATATATATATATGGGTCTACCTTGATTCACTGAAAACTCATTTCACTTAATTTCAATTCACCCTCAAATAATCACTGAAAGCTCGAAGCACTGAAAACGTATTTCACTGAATCACATTTCAATGACTGTATCTACTGTTAGGCAAATAAAACGAATATGCCCTTTTTCTCACTGTAGTGTGATCATGGAGTTGGTATATATAGTTAGGGGGATGTGGGGGGCACAGCCCCCCACCTACTAAGCTTTTATATTTATGAATCTCATTTCACTGAAAGCTAATAATATAAAACCAACAGTGGCTACACCCCCACATCCCCAATGTGGGGGGGGGGTGGCTGTGCCACCTCAAACACCCCTAACTATATATACTAACTCCAAGATTGCCCAACAGTACTTATAGTCAGAGAAATGTGATTCAGTGAAATGAGTTTTCAGTGAATCAAAGTAGATCTATAAATATATATATATATATATATATATATATATATATATATATATATATATATATATATATATAAATAGACTGACAGATATATGTGTGTGTGATTATGTAGAAATCTCAAAACAGAGAATCACAAATGGTAGAACAAAAAAGAGAGAATCACAAAACACTGAATGACTCATAAAAATATATCACAAGACACTGAATACTTCTCTCCCACTATAAACAGCTCTATATTAGTACAGTCTCAATATAAAACTTGGCAGTGATGCTGTTAAGGAAAGGGGTTTTAGTAAAATAATGTGTAAGACTAGGGTTAGGGGCTGGGGTAGGGTTATTGTTATGGTTAGCATGCATGAGTAAATGCCCATCTGCTTCAGTTGATGGCAGCTTAGATAGATGTAAGAGAGCTCATCATATCTATTAAAAAGTGTAAGAGATGTTTCTCGATATGCTGGTCAAATTTTCCTTCATAGTAAAATACCACTACAGGTCACCCCTTAAAACCAACCTGATCAACAAAGGATAAATATAAAAGTGTATCTCTCTCTCCATCTGTCTGTCTGTCTATCCATCTGTTTCTATCAAGTTAGCTAGAGGTGTGTGTGTGTGTGTGTGTGTGTGTGTGTGTGTGTGTGTGTGTGTGTGTGTGTGTGTGTGTGTGTGCACATGTAAATATTGTAAATGTGTGGTATGTGCGTGTGATTGTGTCTGCACACGTATCAGTATGTGTTTCTGGAGAAGGCAGTCACTTGTCAGGATCAGAAGGCTTTTCCGAGTATCTCTAAATTAAGGCTTTAAAAGTATGGAGTACTTTGAGGAACAGGTAAAGTGGATCATGGATTTTGGTACAAAATGCATTTCTATAAAGAATTACACTATTATAACTGTATTTTATTTTGGTTATTATAAATACATGTACATTATTGTATTATTCAGATTCTGCATAAAAAACATTATTATATTTATCAATATCCAGAGCTATCTATATGCATACATATATAAAGAAAAATAGATATGTCTAGATATATCTATCCTTCAGTCAATAGAAATATCTAGAGCTATATATTTTAAATATCTACACATATATATCAGATACATATATATATATATATATATATATAGAGAGAGAGAGAGAGAGAGATTCACACAAAATGGCAACTTTATATATAAAGTAAATGTAAAATACTTGTTATGACATGCAAAGAAACAATTTATTTTACATCTAAAAAATGACGTGACAGACATATATACTGAATGGAAAAGACAGGGTAAAGATAGGAAAAGATATAACAGCTGATGCTGTGAATGTCTGAGCAACATCATTAGAGTAATGAGGCTTTAGAACAACTGTTTATCAAGAGTGCACTGTGGTAATAACATGTTATAGCATGAAATCTGTTACTGAACCATAGTTCTGATTTGATAATTAAATATTTTAGCATGAGTAAATTATGTAATCACTATTATTAGAACATTTATTGAAATAACGTCCTTTAAAAGAAAAAAAGGACAACATTTGAAATGAAGGAATAAACCATGAACAAACAGGCACATTCACACATTCACATACAAAGACATGCATCTGGAATATTTCTCCCTGGGCCTTTGCTGTAAATTGGCTTTTTTTTCCAAGTTGGACTTTCCTGGTTAACAAATGTTAAATAAATAAATATACACACAAATGGTCTCTGTCTCTCTCTCTCTATCTCTCTGTCACATGCCCACACACACAGGCACAGCTGGAGACATTAAAAGAGTAAAACCTTTATCATGCCTACAAATTACATCAAATTTCTCAAAACTGCTTTACTGTGTCATTTGTGTATTACATTTTCTATGGCTTGCTACTGAAATTTTACACTCTTTACACTGCGTTCCAACATGCTAACAAGCAAAGCCAGAAAGTACAGGAGAAGACAGAAATAATATTGAGTATTGTTCTTCTCCTTTAAACTTATTTTTTGCAGGGAGGAAAACCTCCCTGCACCACCCCATGGTGGGGAGCAAGCCCCCACAAACCTCCTGTACTTGCTCAGATACTGCGATATCTCAGACAAAAGTGAATATCCTGAGAAATGGTCATCTCAGACTTAGTATATGTAAGTCCATTTCAGCCATTCAGTCCCTGTATTATGGGACTCGCACATGGGGGCCCTGATATTTCAAGTGGTTAGTATTAGAACTGGGACTATCATGAAACTGACTGGAATCTACTTTAGAGATGTGTGGCATGCTATGATGTCATATTGTTCCACCACCAGAAAAATAAGTGAATAGAAGAACACACGCACAAAAAAAATTGCTTAAAAGGTCAGAAATTACAAAAGTAAAAAAAGAAACAGTTAACACAGAGTGTTAACTGTAGTGAGTGGGTAGTATTTCCAGCTGTTTTATTTTTTTATTTTTATAACAAGTCTTATTCTGCAATGATTACCACACGACTGTGGCTATTTACCAATCATAAAATGATGTCAAATTAAAATATCAAATATACTTGGTGGAAGAAAAATATAAGGGGCCTGCAACCTGCATTGTATTATATATAACTATAGCAAAGACAAATCAAATGAATATTTGGTCATGTTATACAAAGGTTCTCAAAGTTCTGGAGCTTATGTGGTTATGTATTTATTTGTTGACTGGGGAATTAAATTGGTCCATTCCTCCCTATTTTTCAGCCATGGGAAAATACAACATAAGCAGCTGTGTTGTACTGGTACCAGACACATGCCAAAACATTATATTATAGAGTACAACAAGCCTGTGGTGTCCCAGTATCAGCTCAGACCTTTTTTCCCTTACGGGGCACACAACTCTTCTAGATTTGAACACAATATAGTAAGTGCAAATATTATACTGGGTCTTCCCAGAAAACAGAGCATAGTCCAAGTGGGCTCTATCAGGTCAAGAAAATAAAAAAAAATGTAATAAATATAATATTAAGAGGGCACGGTATGCCTATAGGCATCTTAGGGCATTTATATCTCCTTCAAGTTACAACAAATAAGTTTTGGTATCAATCTGCCTACAGTTCTTCACATGCACTCACAACAATTATACATGAGAAATATGCAACAAGAGGGAGAAAACACGGTGTCTCATAACTGAGCTGTGTGAGCACTTTTGTTTATGAACTGTACCAGGGATACTGAGCTATACTTGCATGACTTAACAGTTTAGGGCTGATATTATTGTCACAAGGGTAATAATTCTGGGTCTCCCACTACACCAGACTGGTCCCTCACATATCTCCTGGCCTCACAAGTCCCAAGTGTAGTGAAACTTTTGAAATATGAGGAGAATAAATCTAAGATGACTTCTCTGCTTAATCTAGCAGAAACATATCGGCGTCAAGCAGAAATGGAAATCAGACCAGAAGTAGATAAAAATCAGTCAGCAAATGAATGCGCCAAAAAAACAAAAGAAAGAATATAAGATCAGATGAGAAGGTAAAAAATGTGGAAAATGTATAAATATAGTTGCAAGTATATCTTCTGGAAGAACCTCGTGTTGATCAGGAACAAAAGCAGGAATGGTTAAGCAAAGGCGAATTCAAACCAAGAGATGAAAGGTTAATATTGGCTGCACAAGATAGTCGGCTATGTACACGTTGGTTTACAAAATCCATTGAACATGCATGAGATACAGATAGATGTAGGTTTTTGTTGGTTTGCAAAATCCATTGAACATGCAGGAGAAATAGACAAATGTAGGTTTTGCTAAACAGAATTGGAAACAGTTGCACACCTTGTTGCTGGTTGTGACATACTATTGGCAGAAAGACTGTATACTGAAAGTCATAATAATGTGGCGAGACTGTTTAACTGGGGATTGTGCAAACATTATGGCATTGGAATGGCTGAAAAACACTGGAAACATGAGCCACAAAGCATCATAGAAAATGATGAAGTCTACATCACATGAGATCATCCATTACCAACAGTTCAAAAGATAGATGCTAGAAAACCGGATACAGTGGTGTAAGAAAAGAAGACAAAAGTAGCATTGATCACTGAAATTGCCACACCCAGTGATTACAGTGTCCTGCGTATGGAGAGGCATAAAGTCATAAAATATCAGGATTTGCAAGCAGAAATGAGAGCAATGTCGAAGAAAGATACCCAGATAGTTCCGATAGTAGTAGGAGTAATGGGTCTTATAAAAGAGTCTACAATCATACTTAGATATGCTACCAATATATGCAACTCTGTATGAATTGCAGAAGGAGTCATTACTGGGCACATTATGGGTGCTGTGAAGAGCACTGTTGGCTGACATCAAAGAGTGAAACAATGCTAATTTCATGAACATTAATCAAAGTTTGACATAGGAATGAGGTCTATTCCCATCATGGTATTAGAAACCCAAAAGATTTGGAGAAATTAAAAAATAAGGAATGTAAGTAAGTAAGAAAAGGAAAGGATAAGGTAAGTAAGGAGAGGGTCCAAATGGAGAGATGATAAGTCAACAAGCAGGATCTGAATGGAGAGATGATATGTCAACAAGCAGGGTCCGAATGGAGACATGATAAGTCAACAAGCAGGGTCCGAATGGAGAGATGATAAGTCAACAAGCAGGGTCCGAATGGAGAGATGATAAGTCAACAAGCAGGGTCCAAATGGAGAGATGATAAGTCAACAAGCAGGGTCCGAATGGAGAGATGATAAGTCAACAAGCAGGGTCTGAATGGAGAGATGATAAGTCAACAAGCAGGGTCTGAAAGGAGAGATGATAAGTCAACAAGCAGGGTCCGAATGGAGAGATGATAAGTCAACAAGCAGGGTCTGAATGGAGAGATGATGTCAACAAGCAGGGTCCAAATGGAGAGATGATAAGTCAACAAGCAGGGTCCGAATTGAGAGATGATAATTCAACAAGCAGGGTCCGAATGGAGAGATGATAAGTCAACAAGCAGGGTCCAAATGGAGAGATGATAAGTCAACAAGCAAGGTCCGAATGGAGAGATGATAAGTCAACAAGCAGGGTCCGAATGGAGAGATAATAAATCAACAAGCAGGGTCTGAATGGAGAGATGATAAGTCAACAAGCAGGATCCGAATGGAGAGATGATAAGTCAACAAGCAGGGTCCGAATGCAGAGATGATAAGTCAACAAGCAGGGTCTGAATGGAGAGATGATAAGTCAACAAGCAGTGTCCAAATGGAGAGATGATAATTCAACAAGCAGGGTCTGAATGGAGAGATGATAAGTCAACAAGCAGGGTCCAAATGGAGAGATGATAAGTCAACAAGCAGGGTTCAAATGGAGAGATGATAAGTCAACAAGCAGGGTTCGAATGGAGAGATGATAATTCAACAAGCAGGGTCCGAATGGAGAGATGATAAGTCAGCAAGTAAATGAGTGTAGTATTGCTGAAATTGAATTCATCCTCAAGTCTTGGTGAGTACCTTCACAAAATGGACCCTGTTTTTCATATATTCTCACCAAGACAACACTGATATATAGACTGTATTTATATAGCGTATAACATGAATAGAAGTAGGTCAAAAATTAAAAAAGAGAGCTGGGTGCACAAGACCCAGGATAAAAAAGTGCCCAATCCTGCTAGGCACACTGGTGCCAGGACTGGAAAAAATGACAGTGTAGAATCCTCAAAATATGGAAACATTCCTACAATGGGGCCAGGCCAGGTCCACTGTGAAGATGGCCCCCCTGTTGTAGAAGGAAGCAGTAATCCACAAAAATCACAGAAACTGATAGGCCAAAGAAGAGCCATAAAGACGATAAAGTGAACCCTGAGGATAAGAAAGAATGTATTGCTACTATTATGCAAAAAGCCCAGAATTTTCAGGCACAAGATATACAAAATGATTAAGAGAGAAATTAGGGGAAAGTAAAGTACTTCAACAGGAAAAACTGTAAGAAGCTTCAAATGAAAAATTCTGTTCATTAATACATCAGTTTTGTGAAAAACAGTATATAGATCAACAAATTTTGTTCTGTTTGAAAAAAGAAGCATCTGAGGAAGTGGACAAATATAAACAACAAAACTCAGAGATATTTGAAAAGTATAAAAAAGAAATATGGACCTGGAAAAGATAGAGAGATCTGATATGGTGCAATATTTATGCAAATGAGAAAGCCAAATTAATCAATATAAAGAAGGTAGCCACAAAGATATTTGAAGAGAAATACAGGCAAAAGCAACTGGCTATGGAAAGTTTCACAATAAAAAAATAATTTCACAAAGATGGAATGTAAAAAAGAAGATTAGTAAAGTAGAAGTTAAAAAATAGAAGTTGAGGTTATGGAGTGCCTGCGAAGTGAAGGATTTTGTGTAGATGATCTAACACAGGTTACATCACAGCACGATGGAGTGAGTCCCCAAAGTAAGGAGAAGCAGGAAGATCCGGAGACATTTGAAGAAGAAATATGGACATGGGAAATAAAAAGAGATGTAATACAATGTAACATTTATGCAATGGAGAAAGCAAAACTAACCAATACAAAAAGAGCAGCACCAAAGATATTTGAAGAAAAATCCAGGCAAAATAATCCAGACATGGAAAACTTTACAATACAAAAAATAAGAAGACAAAGAGGAAAAGTAGAAATGGAGATTAGTAATGGAGAAGTTAAAGACATAGAAACTGAGGTTATTGGAGTTCCTGCAAAGTGAAGAATTCAGTGTAGAAAATCTAATTCAGAAAACACCACAACAGGATAGAGCAATGAATATACGAATTAAGGGGAAACCAGTGAAGCAGGAAACAATTGGTTAGGTGCCATATCAAGATATTTTGGAGCCTTTGTCAGGAAACCAGTATAAACATTCACTTGAAGCTAGACAACAAGGGAAGGAACAAGAAACTGTGGAAACTCTGATGCAATCTTTAGGAGTTATAGGCCAGTGATTTCCCATATGACAGAGCAATGGATGGCACAGGATGAAACTGAAGAGAATGTGCCACAAGAAGATGTTATAGAACTTTCTATAAAATGCCTGCAAGATATGGAAAACAAGGGATGTGCCCTCAATTTGGATGAAAATGAGCTAAGAGAAGAGTTGCTTGATTTAATAGACATAAATATATTAAGATCAATAAAAGAAATAGACTGCAGAAGGTCAATAAAACCCAAAAAGTCAGAAGTCTGATAAAACAAATGAACACAATAATTAGGAGTGTCCACAGAGATTTGTGTGATATAGCAGAATTAAACAGGATATGTTACTATGTAGCTAAATTAATAACTGATAAAGAAGTAATGCCATCATGGAAATATTGAATAGAGAAAACTATAAAGCAATTGAGACAAGAAGTGTCACTGTTAGAAGACTATAGAAGAGGGAACAGATCAACAAAATACTAAGAAAGATAGATGTGATAAAAACAATGCACAGTATTAGAACAGACCAGGATCTATCATGCACTAATGCAAATAAACTAAAAATTTCAGCACAGGTGGAAAATTTTTAGAAGATATGAAGATAAATATAAAGGAAAAGTACAAAAGAAGCAATTTATTGATGACCCAAAAATGTTATATAGAGAACTGGGAAACAAGGTAAAACTAATTGAAAGACTGATAAAAAAGAAGAAATAGATCCTGGAGAAGTATCTATGAAGATCCTGTAGAACATAACAAAGATGCTAAATGGATAGAAGAAGTAAAACAAACAATAAGAAGTTTAAAGGTACAGGATATGAAATGGGATGAAGTAACAGCCAGAGAGATTAAAATAAAGTTAAGAAAAGCCTCTAATTGGAAATCCCCAGGCCCAGATGCAGTACATAACTTTTGGTTAAAAGTATTGACATCTTTGCACAAAGATTTAGCCATGAGTAAGAACTATTTATATGTGCACCATGAACAGACACCAACCTGGCTAACAATAGGAAAAATGATGCTCCTACTTAAGAGTGAACCTGCAACTATCCTAAAAATTATAGACCAATAACTTGCCTTCTTAGGATGTACAAACTATACATGGGAACTGATGCTGACAGAGTTTATAGTCATTTAGAAGAAAACTCAATTATAGCAGTAGAACAAAAGGGCAATAAAAGAAAGTCGTATGGAACAAAGGATCATTTGTTGTTAAATAAAGTCATAGTGGAGAACTGTAAAAAGGGAAAGAATCTAAGTATGGCATGGTTTGACTACAAAAAAGCATGTGATAGTATCCCACATTTATGGATAAAAGCGTGCTTAAAAATGTACAAGTTATACCCTACACTGATCGACTACATTACAGTGATCGTGAAACAGTGGCAGACAACTTTGCAATTAAGCCATAATAAAGGACAAATTATTATCCCCTGGATAAAAATTCAAAGGGGGATATTCCAGGGTGACTCTCTGTCACTGTTGCTATTCTGCCTTACCCTTAACCCATTAAGTTGTCTACTTAACAGCTTAGACTGTGGCTATAATTTGGCTGCAAGAAAACAACAAAGTGTAAAGACTTCTCATCTTCTCTTTGTCGATGATTTAAAACTGCATAGCTCATCAGATGAGGAACTGAAATCACAACTGCAGGTTGTCAAACCTTTGTCAGATGATATAAGAATGTCATTGGGTCTTGATAGATGTGCAAAACCAACCTTTATACCAGGAAAACATCACTTTGGGCCAAGAATGTGATATAAAAGAACTTGAGCAAAAGGGAGTGTATAAATATTTTGGGAAATGATGAAGGATCAACGATAAAATATGAACAAATATGAATAAAAATTAGGAAGGAATGTTTCAGAAGACTTAAATTAATCACAAAAACAGCACTGACATCTAAGAATAAAACCCAAGCTATAAACCAATTTGCTCTTCCAGTCTTAACTTACAGTTTTGGAGTGAGTGACTGACTGGCCCCAAAACATGTTGGATAGATTAGATAGGAAAACAAGAAAGATGCTTCATGCTCACCAAATGATTTATAAGAATCAGTGTATACCAAGATTATATATTCCCCATTCTGAAGGCGGGATGGGCCTCCTTGAAATTAATTACATGTATAGATCTGCAATCATGGGATTCCACACATATTTGCTGACCTCAGAAGACCCAAAATAGTGAACATTTTGAAACATGAGGAGAATAAATCTAAGATGACTTCTCTGCTTAATCTAGACGAAGCATAGCATCAAGCAGGAATGTAAATCAAACTAGAAGTAGATGAAAATCAGGCAGCAACTGAATGTGCCAAAAAACGAATGAAAGAATATAAGGTGAAGGACCAGATGAGAAGGCAAGAAATGTTGAAAATGCATAAATATAGTTGAAAGTATAGAAAACTTCTGGAAGACCCTCATGTTGATCAGGAATGAATGCAGGAATGGTTAAGGAGAGACAAATTCAAACCAAGAGATGAAACGTTAATATTGGCGGAACAAGATAGTGGGCTACTTGCACGCTGGTTTACAAAGTCCACTGAACATGTGAGAGAAACAGACAAATGTAGGTTTTGTAAAACCAAATTGGAAACATTTGCACACCTTGCTGCTGGTTGTGATATACTAATGGCAGAAGGACTGTATACTGAAAGGTATAATAATGTTGCAAGACTGTTTCACTGGGGATTGTGCAAACATTATGGTACTGAAGTGGCTGAAAAACACTGGAAACATGAGCCACAAAGCATCATAGAAAAATATGAAGTTTATATCACATGGGATCACCCATTACCAACAGTTTAAAAGATAGATGCTAGAAAACTGGATACAGTGGTCCATGAAAACAAGACAAAAGCAGCATTGATCATTGAAATCACCACACCCAGTAACTTCCGTGTGTTGCACACAGAGAGACACAAAGTCATAAAATATCAGGCTCTGCAGGCAGAAATGACAGCAATGTGAAAGAAAGATACCCAGGCAGTTTCGATAGTAGTAGGAGCAACGGGTCTTATAAAAAAGAATCTACAGTCGTATTTAGTTACCAATCCATGTAACCCCATATGAATTGCAGAAGGAGTCATTACTGGGCACATTGCTGGTGCGGTGAAGAGCACTTTTGGCTGACATCAAACATTAAAACACTACTAATTTTATGAACTTTAATCGTTCTTTGACTTAGGAATGGGGTCCATTCCTGTCATGGTATTAGAAACCCAAAAGATTTGGACCAATTAATAAAGAAATCAGCAAGTAAAGGAGAGTAGCATTGTTGGAATGGAATGCATCCTCGAGTCTTGGTGAGTACCTTCATGAGGTGGACCCTGTTTTTCACAAAATCTCACCAAGATGACACTGATATATAGACTGTATTTTATAAAGCATATATCATGGACAGAAGTAGGTTAAAAATAAAAAAGATAGCTGGGTGCACAAGACCCGGGATAAAAAATGTGCCCAGTCCTAGTAGTTGCACTAGTGCCAGGACAGGAAAAAAAGACAGTGTAGAATCCTCAAGACATGGACATATTCTTACAATGGAACTAGGCCAGGCCCAGGGGGAGGATGGCCCCCCTGTTGTAAAGGAAGTATCAGTCCACAAAAATCATAAAAACTGAGCCATACAGACAACAGAGTGGACTATTGAGGAAAAGAAGTAAATTATGTATTGTTACTATTATGCAAAAAGCCCAGAATTTCCAGATAAAAGATATATGAAAAGATTAGGAGAGAATTTAGAGGAAAGAAAAGTACTTCCACAGGGAAAAAAAACTGTCAGAAGCTTCAAATGCAAATTTGTGTTAATTAATACAACAGGTCTGTGAAAAACACTATATAGACCAGGAAACCTTGGGCCGTTTGGAAAAAGAAGCAACTGAGGAAGTGAGAAAATATAAAGGACAAAATCTAGAGACTTTTGAAAGATATAAAAAAGAAATATGGGCATGAGTAAAACAAGAAAGATCCGATATGGTGCAATATATATGCAAAGGAGAAAGGCAAATTAATAAACACAAAAAAGTTAGCCCAAAGGTATTCAAAGAGGAATATAGCAAAGGCATCAGATATGGAAAATTTCTCAATTAAAAAAAATAAAATCACAAAGAGGGAACATAAAACAGAAGATTATTCAAGTAGAAGTTAAAAAAATAGAAGCTGAAGTTATGGAATACTTGCAAGGTGAAGGATTTAGTGTAGAAAGTCTAACACAGGTTATAATGCAGCATGATGGAACAACGAGTCCCCAAAGTAAGGAGAAACAGGAGTATCAGGAGTATTAGGAGACATCTGAAGGTGAAATATTGACATGGGAAATAAAAAGAGATTTAATATGGTGCAATATTTATGCAAAGGAGAAAGCAAAACTAATCAGTACAAAAAGAGCAGCACCAAATATATTTGAAGAGAAATGCAGGCAAAAGCATCCAGACATGTACAATTTTACAGTACAAAAATAAGAAAATAAAGAGGAAAAGTAGAAAAGAGGATTAGTAATGGAGAAGTCAAAGAAATAGAAAGTGGGTTATGGATTACCTGCAAAGTGAAGGATTTAGTACAGAAAATTTAAGTCAGAAAACATTGCAGCAATATAGAGCAATGGATACCCAAATTAAGGAGAAACCAGTGGAGCAGGAAACATCTGATTAGTCGCTATATGCAGATGCTTTGGAGCCTTCCACAGGAAACCAGTACAAATGTTCAGCTGGAGTTGGACAGCAAGGGAAGGAACACGAAACTGTGGCAACTCTCACAGTCAATGTTGTGGAGTGATAGGCCAGTGAGTTCTCATATGAAAGAGCAACAGATGACACAGGATGAAACTGAAGAGAACATGGCACAGGAAGATGTTCTGGAACATTCTATAGAATGCTTATGGGAAATGGAGAACAAAAAATGTGCCTTCAGTTTAAAACAAGTTGATTTAAGAGAAGAGTTGCTTAATTTAATACAGTTGGACAGACATATTAAAATCAATGAATGAAATAGACTACAGAAGGTCAATAAAACCCAAAAAGCTGGAAGTTTGACAAAACAAATGAACACGGTAATTAGGACTGCACATAGAGATCCATGTGATATAATAGAAGTAAATAGGATATACTACTGTGCAGCTAAATTAATAACAGATAAAGTCTTACCACAAGAACACAAGGCAGTAAGGGAAAGGAAGGGAGAAATTGAATGTCATTGTGGAAGTATTGAATAGAGAAAACTATAAAGCAATTATGGCAAGAAGTGTCACTGTTAGAAGAGTATAGAAGAGGGAACAGATCAACAGAAGTACTCAGAAAGATAGACATGATAAAAGCAAAAGGCAATATTATAACAGATCAGGATATATCGTGCACTATCACAAATAATACACTAAAAATATCAGCACAGGCAGAAAAAACTGAGAAGACATGTAGATAAATATAAAGGAAAAGTACAAAATAAGCAATTTATTGATGATCCAAAAATGTTTTATAGAGAATTGGGAAACAAGGCAAAAGGAACTGAAACACCACCAAAAAAAGAAGAAATAGATACATTTTGGAGAAATATTGATGGAGATTGTGTGGAACATAACAAAGTTGTTAAATGGATAGAAGAAGTAAAAGAAATAATAAGTTCAAATGTACAAGGTATGAAATGGGATGAAGTAATGGCAAGAGAGATTGAGACAGAGTGAAGAAAAGCTCCTACCAGGAAAACCACAGGCCCAGATGCAGTACCAAATTTCTGGTTAGAAGTATTGATATCTTTATGTGAAGATTTAGCCATGACTAAGAACTCTTTATATAGGCATCCCACAGAACAGACACCAGCCTGGTTAACAAGAGGAAAAACAATACTCCTACTTAAGAGGGAACCTGCAAGCAATCCTAAAAGCTATAGACCAGTAACTTGCCTTCAGACGATGACACTGGAATTGATGCTGACAGAGTTTGCAGTCATTCTGAAGAAAACTCAATCAAATCATGGCAATGGAGCAAAAGGGTAATAAAAGAAAGTCATACAGAGCAATGGATCATTTGTTGTTAAATAAAGTCATAATGGAGAACTGAAAAAATGAGGGAGAATCTAACTATGGCATGGATAGACTATAAAAAAAGCATTTGACAGTATTTCACATTCATGGATAAAAGAGTGATTAAAAATGTATAAGATACACCCTACACTGATCGATTACATTACAGCGACCATGAAACAGTGGCAAACCACTTTGCAGTTAAGCCATGAGAAAGAACAAATTATTGTCCTGGCCCCGTTTTAATAATTCACACTAACATCAAAAGGCATTTGACAGCCTTTATTAATTCAACAAAACTGATAACTTTATTCAGATAAATGCAATAAATTAACTGAAGATCACATTTTTCCTGACATCCATCAGGGCAGTGTACCCACTCACCCTGTCCAAATCATTCATCGGGGCAGTGTACCCACTCACCCTGTCCAAATCATTCATCAGGGCAGAGTGCCTACTCACTCTGTCCAAATCATCCATCAGGCAGCATGCCTTTTCACCCCTTTGGAATAAGCAGTGTTCAGACTCAACTCACTTATTCTTATCAAGCAGTGTCCAGCACCCCATTTGATCCCAAAACTCAATGCCATCAACACCATCACCCAGATGGGGAAAAGAAGAGGGTAATCTTGTCCCTCTTCTCCTTCACCTTCTCCATCCAACATCCACCCCTAATCCAACCAAATAAATTACCACAACAGAAAGAGAGGGAGGGGGATCACAAACTCATGCCAAAATGTGACACTACTTCCCCTACTACAGTAATATAACAGCTAAGCCCCACCCTAACTCTACCTCACTTCCCCTAAATCCCCACACCAATTAACCCATTATCATCAAAAGCCTAACTACTCTAATGACAACACTATACACAACCCTTTTATCCCTTTTATACGCTCAACCTTTCCCTAGTTCACCCATTCTAACCCCCTAAAAAGGGTCCTGGATAAGTTGGTTTGTCCCAAACCTCATTTGTCCCAGCCCCCTTTCAATAATTCACATTAACATGAAAAAACATTTGACAATCTTTATTAATTCAACAAAACTGATAACTTTATTCAGATAAATATAACAAATTAACTGAAGACATCACATTCTTCCTGGCATCTATCAGGGCAGCATACCTACTCACCCTGTCCAAATCATCCATCAGGCAATGTGCCTGCTCACCCTATCTGAACAAGCAACCTCCAAGCTCAACTAACTTATTTTTATCAACCAGCGTCCAGCAGCTCACGTGATCCAAAATCTCAAAGCCATCAACACCATCACCCAGAGGGGGATCAGAAGACAACAATCCTGTCCCTCTTCTCTGCCCACCAGCCTGATCTCAGGCTGGTCCCCCTCTTCTGTCCAATAACTTTCACCATGCCTTTTAAAAACAATCTCAAATGTACATTAAATAAATCTAAACCAATGTCATGCAAATGCACTTTTTAAAGTCCCTATGTTCTATCGTGTATATGGCTAAAGCTCCCAACTGCCAAGCCAACCTCTGATTAACAAACATCAGAGCCCATTCCAAAGCCTGACAACTGACAGCATTCCTCCAACTCAAATGTAGTACTATCTCCAACCATACTATACACATACCTGGGCATAGTGTTTACAACGTAAACAAATCCTCTGTTATCTTATCCACCAACTGTTTCTTAGAAAGAATTCCCAAATCATTACAACTTAAGTGTATCACCAATATTCATGGAAAACTTAATCGTAACCTTACCACTTCAACTTCATGCATAAGTTAAGTCCACCTAAGACCTCTAACCCCGTGCCAAGTAACAGTCCAACCTAACCGAGACAATCCCAAATTCTTTCCATCCATCCTAACTGCTGCCCTTTTCTCTGCCCAATGGATATAGGAATGACCCAAGATGATAATCTGATTTCCTGAAAGAGAAAAAAAGATAATGCAATGAAATCCATTATCTAATATAAGATAAAAGGGCATTAGAATACCATCCCCACTCTACTAATAACCTCAGTGGATCTGCCTTCCCTGCCAAATCTGAAGCCCTACCAATATGAAAGGAGTGAGCTGCAAACCTCTCAGATGAAAACTGATGTAATGAAATGCACTCCTTATGACTTGTGCAAATCGACCACCTTGTTACCATCCTGCCATCTGACAAACGAAAAACCAGATCATGTTGACCCCCACCTGAGTCTGTATTCATTCTGTAGCCCAACCCACTGAACAAAGCCCAAAATTCTTACCTTTTCTGGGCACTATTGATGCACTTTTCCCCACCTGATCTGTTTTAGACCTATGTAACCCAATGTGAACTGTCCCAGAACATATCATTACATCCCTCCAATCTAATGATCTTAGCAACTCAGACAGTCAAAATGCACCAAAATACAACCACACACACAAAGTAACCTACATAATATAATCAACTGACTCCTCCTCCACTAAGGCCAAACCCCTCAATAAAACTTTCAAAATTGGTCTCATCAATGGCCATAGCATATCCCTATGCACTCCAGCCACTCTTCTCCATCCTCTCAACATACACCCAACCGTCCAAGACTCCATGAAGTCATGCAACCCAGCCACCTGCCCAAAAATACTAATCACCGCCAAATCCACCTTAACCCTTTGCAATGCCTTACCTTGCCTCCAAGCTCAAGCCAAATAAAGAAACAGTAGCTCCTCCGACCAACCCTCTTCTTCCTCCAGCAATTGTAAAACAAATTCATAGAAATCATAAAAGTTCCTACCATACAGCTTCCTTGTAGACACTGCCCATGATTGCTGCACCAGCCTCCTGGTTACATCAACACAAGATGCCACACCTCATCTGGCAGTACTACTGGTACCTACTCTGCCCCTGCAGCCAACTGTTGAAATTTGGAAAACTGAAATTGAGACAAGATGTCAACAATTGCATTGCTCACCCCAGTCACATGCACTCCTAAGAATGAAAAATTATCAAACTCTGCAAGACTAACTTACGTAAAACTTACAACAGCAATTCAGATCTTGCAGTCTTTGTCTGTAAAACCTGCTCCACTGTCATGTTATCCAAATGAAAAATGACCCTCTTCTCCCACAGCCTGTCTTTCCAAACTACAGATGCTGCCCAAATTGGCATTAACTCTAAAAATGCAACCTCCCTTTTCCACACCTCCTTCCAATGTAATGACAAATGAGCTGCAAACCAATGTCCTCCAAAATATGCCCCAGTTCCAATACCCCCACTGCATCCATGAGCAACTGCAGCTCCTCTTGATCAACCCAGTATATCTGCCAAAAAGAAACCCCATTGAACTGCTCCAAAAAAAAAGATAACCAAAGAGGCAAATCAACCCATACCAACTTGTTAACCCTAACCCAGTGGTGCTTGCTCTTCCCTCCTTTTAACAAAAAAGTCACTGACTTACAGAATGTATGCCCTAGATGCACTGCCCAACATGCAAAGTTCAAAAGCCCTACAGCTCCATAACCATCAAGATCCATACCTTAACCTTGCCCACAACTGCCCCAATCTTTGCCTTAAATCTGTATATCGTATCCATAGGCAAGCAAAATAACCCCCATTCTGAATCCATAATAAACCCCAAAATTTACAAAGCTTTTGCTGGGCCTTCCAACTTATGCTGAGCCAATAGAACCCCCAACTCATCATACATCCCCAGGAATTCTTGCAAACCTTCCTGCACTCATTCCAGTCCCTCTCCCACATACAAAAAATCATCTAAGTGATGTACAGCCCTCTGTGTACTCACCCACTACTGCCAGACCCAATAAAGAGCTGCACTGAAAGGTTGCGCAGGTTACTGAACAGCCCATAGACATAGCCTTATCAAAATAAAATTTGTTTCCCACTACCATGCCTAGTAAAGGCCACTTTTCCTCTCTGACTGGCAGTAGATGAAAGGCAGATTTGATATCCACCTTCACTAACCACAGATCCTGAATACCCTGAATAACATTCACACAGACCTCTCAACCAGTCAGGGACAAATTTGAACAGAATCAGGGAAAAGTCAAGAAAAAATCAGGGACAATCAGGGACACTTTTAAAATATTAGTGCTATTAAGTTGAAACATTGATAGAATCAGAGCATATGAATTAATACACCTTTTCTGAAGTAAAAGAAGTGTATAACTCTTAATTATTGTCATTATTCATTAAGTGTAATTCACCACCTTTCTGCCCAAAGTCACTAGTTTTAGGAGGGATTCAGAGGGACAGAGCTAAAATTTGAGTCAAAATCAGGGACGTCCCTGAAAATTAGGGACAGTTGAGAGGTATGTGTTCACAGCATCATCCAAAGATGCATAACTGACCTTAGCATCCTTGGCTGCAATGAAATCATTAACAGACCTCCCTTCCAGATATGACAAGTGGTGAATCAACCTAAACTCACCAGCCAATTTCTTTGGAATCAATCCCAAAGGAGAAACCTTAAAAGTCTCCAAGAGAGGGCTGTCAAAAGGCCCCAACAACCTACCTGCCTGCCACTCCTTCTCCACCAAACTCAGTAAAATGTCCTCCTTACCCCATACTGATCACAAATTCCTGCAAACTACTCCATCTGCTACCAACCTCGATTTAATAGAACCCCCCCCCCCCGAGAAAAACTCTCTAGTATCTCCTCCTTAACAGAAGGATCAGGAAAATGTTGGAGCATGCACTGCAATACCCCCACCTTAATGGGGAAACGTGACCCCCCCCTTCACCCAGCCCTCCCTAAAGGGCACTCCACCCTGTGACCTTTGAAAATGACCTCTACCCCTAATGCTCTGAAACCCTTGGGAAGAAAGTAAACCCCCTTCAACTGACATTAAGTTTGCAGTCATAGAAATAACCTCCCACCGCCCACACTGCATGGCTGGATGATTCCCCTCACACTTTGAACAAACATGCAAAAACTTGCACTCTACCTACAAACAACTTCCTGCATTAAAATTCCAACTGACACCTCCCCCTTCTTCCATCTTTCCTCCTCTAGCACTCCACCCAGAACTATCCATCATAGTAGCCAACCAGATATCTGGGTGTTGCACCTCCCAGTGGACAGAGTGATCAACTGCTTTCTACTTCCAAAACCTCAGGTCATACCACAACCAGGCATTCCCAGGATGTAAACACTGTGCTTCCTGAATTGTGAGAAAACAGAGGAAATGCCAAGATCACATCCTTTTCCAACAAAACTGCCATGTAATAAACAAAACCAACAATCCAGTTATCCCATGTCCTAGGGTGCATCCTACCTACCCTCTTCCTCCCCAACACGGCTAAGACAGCCAACAGATCTTTACTGTTTGCCGACTCAGATTCCAGCAGTCACTGTACCCCGTTTGCATCAATTAATTCAAAGACATCTACATATTCCCCTTTCCAAATCTTCTCCCTAACTGAAGAAGGAATGTGTGAAGTTAAAAAGACTGTCTCCATTCCTTGACCCAATGATTGCATAGTTAACCAATTGCCTGGCCATATGCCAAAATCAGAACCTACTTCTGAACCTGATCCCAAGCTACTAACTGATCCTGCACTGTCATCCCTAATTGCTTCCCTCCCAGTTGCCCCATAATTCCCCCATACCTCCTCCGCAGTCCCCCCGCATCATTTAAGCCATGACAAAAATCATTCACTATTGACTCACTGTCATCCTCAACTGCCCCAACAATCCCTGAACCTGCCCTGCCCAACAGAACACCCGATGTAAGATCATTACCTGATACTCCATCCAGATTCCTTGCAGGTGCTGATGAACCAAGTGGAACCACCTCTCTCGATACTTGTTGTCTCTTGTCACAAGCCACCAACTTGGTCCTCACTGCTGAACGCTACCTCTTTTGGCTGGATTCCCCCACCTGCTCTGTCATCATGGAGTCAGTGTTGGACACCTCTTGGAAGAAGAATTCTGCCTGTGCCATTATGGCCTCCCATTGCTGCCGGAGACTCTGCATGCTGGTCATCTGAAAAAAAAACAAAAACATTAACACCAGTAGTTACATAAGTGGCCATATCTACAGAGAGCAGAGGAGAAATAGAAAATCCAAACACAGGGGACAAACTGTTCACTTTAGCTAGCCATGCATAACATTTACACCTACCTTTTTAACCACCAGCAATATTGAAACTCCCACCACATTTGCGCCCTTATCACGCAAACCCT
Source organism: Protopterus annectens (assembly GCF_019279795.1). Taxonomy (NCBI): domain Eukaryota; kingdom Metazoa; phylum Chordata; order Ceratodontiformes; family Protopteridae; genus Protopterus; species Protopterus annectens. The sequence goes on along the minus strand of NC_056751.1, from coordinate 681,546,980 downwards.
GCACCTACCCATACCTCACAACTGTAAAGATATTCACAGAATATACCAATTTCAGCCTCATATTTCCAGTGCAAAATATATGAGCTTGCCTTTCTTTAATGTCATGGAAGGAATTAACCCTGTAGTCTCGGCAGTGAGCAACCATCCTAACATTTAACACTGACCCTATGCTTGGACCTCTGCCCCACTATTAATATAGCCTTGCCCAGATTTGTAGTTAACGAGAAACATACCTCTCAACTGCCCAGCCAACACAGAATGTACCGACATTTGCCTCACAGTCCTGGTCCATTCCACACAAATGCTGTGATGATTTTTGTTTTGGCAAATCAATGGGATGATGTGAGGATCAAGGCCGCTAAATAATGATATACATTGTGTTTCAGTCTTCACATCCTTCAGAAAAATGCCTGCTAAAACAATTCTGTTATTCTAGCAACTCTCTTAGTTTATAAGAGCAATATTTAAGATCTGCCTCTATTTCTGGGCCTCTGCCCACCACATTCCAACTGACTTTGTCCAGAATTTTTGTGCTAAGGGGTTGAGAAGTATGATGAGGATGAGAATATGCAGGCAGCTTAAATTTATTCCCCAACAAGACAATCCTATCGCTAACTAAGCTACCCTGCCTACTCATAACTACGGCCCTTCACTATCCCCTCCCTTTTCTAATGGCTAACTACCTTACAGCGCATGCACGGACTGCCAGCAGTGCTAGTCAGCAGTCAAAGCCCAGGAAAAACAGGAGATCACCCTGCTCCCACCACCACAAATGGGACAAAATAGCTTAATTACCCTATCCAAACTATACAAAAGCTCACCCTAGCACCCCGAGTGAAATGGAAGGAATGAAGCTCCACACTAATAGCCATCTGCCCCAGAACTACAAGCAAACACAAGGAGAACAACCACCACACGGATAAAAGCCACTTCACCAACGACCCTCCCCACCGAAATTGACATATAAGTACCTATCTAACAACCAACCAATAAGTAACCTAAACAACTTCAGCAACCACTGACAGCTGGACACCACCATCAAACTAATATAATCTCTGTCACACAGGAGGGAGATGAAAACTGAGAACAACTGCCTGTCCCAGCTACTTGTTCTCTATGAATCATCCACCCCTCCACTCACTCACAGCAATACAGTTATATTCTACTATTCTACCAAGATTATCCATATTAACAAAAAAAAAAAAAAAAAAAAAAAACCTTATCAACCTTCCCACCTATTCCCACAGTGAGTCTACAAAACAAATAGTGTCCAAGGCCTACCTGTCCCCCAGAGTACCTACAGGTCATCTAGGAGTAAGCTAGCTTCACAAACTGACACCAAAATGTGACACTACTTCCCCTAATACAGTAATATAACAGCTAAGCCCCACCCTAACTCTACCTCACTTCCCCTAAATCCCCACACCAATTAACCCATTACCATCCAAAACATAACTCCACTAACAACTTAACACTATACATAACCCTTTTATTCCCATTTATACAATCGCCCCATTTCACCTATTCTAATCCCTCTAAACAGGGTCATGGACAAATTGATTTGTCCCAAACCTCATTTATTCCAGGGATAAAAATTCAAAGGATTATTGCAGGGTGGCTGTCTGTCACCACTGATCTTATGTTTTGCCTTTAACCCATTAAGCTGTTTGCTTAACAGCTTAGGTCATGGCTACAACTTGGCTCCCAGAAAGCAACAAAGTATAAAGACTTCTCATCTTCTTTTTGTAGATGATTTAAAACTGTATAGCTCATCTGATGAGGAAATGAAAGTACAACTGCAAGTTGTCAAAACTTTTTCAGATGATATAAGAATGTCATTTGGTCTTGATAAATGTGCAAAAGCAACATTTAAAGCAGGAAAACTGCAGCACCAGGAAAATATCATTCTGGGACAGGAATGTGATATAAAGGAACGTGAGCAAGAGGGAGTGTATAAATATTTGGGAAATGATGAAGGGTCAACAATAAAACATGAACAAATGCAAATAAAACTTAGGAAGGAATACTTCAGAAGATTTAAATTAATGTTGAAAGCAGTGTTGGCATCTAGGAACAAAGTCCAAACTATAAAGCAATTTGCTCTTCCTATCCTAACTTACAGTTTTGGAGTGACAGACTGGCAGCAAAAGGTGTTGGATAGGTTGGACAGGAAAACAAGAAGGATGCTTCATGCTCATCAAATGATGAAAGAGATACAATGTCATAAAATACCAAGATTTACAAGCAGAAATGAGGGACTATGGAAGAACGATAGACAGCTTTATTAGTAGTAGTATTAGGCACGACGGGTTTTATAAAAATGAATTTACAATCGTACTTAGATATAAAAATGAATTTACAATCATACTTAGATATAAAAAAGAATTTACAATCATACTCAGATATAAAAACGAATTTACAATCATACTTAGATATAAAAAAGAATTTACAATCGTACTTAGATATTTTACCGATACATGTAACTCTGTATGAATTGCAGTTATTATTGGAGTCATTACTGGGCACATTGTAGGTGCTGCAAAGAGCTCTTCTGGCTAACAACAATACTAATTTCCTGAACTGTAATGATATTTTGGCTTAGGAATGGGGTCCATTCCCATTAAGTTATTAGAAACCCAAAAGACTTGGAGAAATCAAAAAATAAGGAACAAGATTTTGGGTATCTGATGACACAAGACCTCTCCCTCAGTAAGGAATGAGTTACTAATCCTTTACTCAAGTAATGCTTTTCCTTGCAGTTCATTGAAGATCTGTACCATCCAAAACTCTCCATGGTACAAAGCAGGATTCATCATAATTACCAGAAATAGATTTTAACCTATTCTCATCCTGAACTGTTTTTATATGATTTTACCACTTTGTTTTGATTCTCTCTAACTAAAAAAATGTTGACATAAATAAAGGAATAGTATATTAAGTGAAAGGTTAGTTTCAATTAAGACTTGCAGATTATTGTTTGATTTTACAAATTCCTTCACTTTTTTGGAATTCCCCAAATATTACGTACATTATGGCTAGTGGCTTACTTACAAGAGTGGCACAGCAGTTAACACTGCTGTCTTATACTGCCTGCATATACACTTCAATTCTTGTCTGTAATGGGATTTATATGGAGTATGCCATTCCTCCCTGGGTCTGCATTTTTTTATTGTTTTTTTTTTTCATCTATCCAGTTTCCTCTCATTTCAGAAAGGCATGCCATAAATAAAATGACATTCTTCCAATTTTCTTGTCAATGTATGTGTTTTATATGTGTGAGCATGTGTATCCCTTGATAGGTAAGTGCGCCATTGTACCCAGTGAATTCAGGTACAGTTTTGGGCTGTCATACAAAGTCCATTGAACATGTGAAGTAGATTCACAGGTAATTACAGAAGGAATAAATGAACGAACAAGCCTTTATTATGACACTAAATACATTATAATCAAAGATTAGGGTATTTACAGTAAAAGTATATGTGTTTTAATTGATGACTGTCTGCAGAACTTGATTACTAATAGAACAATTTGCAGTATATTTTTATAAGACAGTTCTGTAACACATCTATTAATGCTGACATATAAGTAATAGTCTATTATCTACTCAGGTCTATAAGTGTCAAACATTCCACCCCAAGGATAATAAATTTGATGAATACCAAAAAATTTGAGAGATTAGGTATCCTTTCATTTGCTTTTCCTTCAGCACCCAAATCTGGTCATCAGTCTTTTCCATACGTAGAATTACCACTTCCGTTTACTCTGTTCTACAACATGATTAGTATGTCCGAGATATCAATGTTACATCATTATTAAAGGAATCTAAAGTCTGAATAATAACTGCCTACATCTTAGCATATAAAGTTTGATGAAAGGTGGTGACACTTTCTGGCACTTCAAAAACCTTCCGGTTGTTGTTGTTTGTCTTTCGGCGTTAGGGGTCGCCACAGCGGAACTCCGGTCCGCTAATGATTGGCAGTTGTTTTTTTTTTATGGTGTCGAGTTGCCAGCCCGATGCCCAACCTTCAACGAAGGCATGCCCATTCAACGCATGTCTTTCGAACACCCACTCAACCACTGGGAGGACATGCAGACTCCACACAGAAGGCACTCCCAACCCAAGCCGAGAATCGAACGGGAGAACCTCTTGCTGTGAGGCAACAACGCTACCGCTGCACAACTGCAGAAGTCTCTTCTGGTATCCTATCTAATTATTATACATGCAAACAAATGTACAATAAATGTAGTTAAAGAGATTAACAGCTACTAAACAGCATAAGAATTGGTCGGTTTGGTTATATCCCATAGGTCTTGGCAAGGCGGATCATCTACCTACACAAAGAGGTTACTCGGGTTATCATTCATACACCAAAAGAACAGGTTTGATCTTTTGGGAATAGTTGTAGTTGGGAGAGCAAGGTTTGTACTGGGGGGGAGGCATGATCACATTATAAACTGGAGCAGAGACTATATTTGCCATACAAAGGTTAGGTCTGGTAGTATATAGGACTTGTCCGCATAAGGTCCACTGGACAGGTAACACCAACAATGTTTGAATTCCTTAGAGTCAAGAAAAGAGTCTCCCCTTTTGAGGTCAATAATAAGTAGAGGATATAAAGGGCAATCTCTTTAATGGGTGGGGGTAGCCAAACAGTAAAAAGAGACTGGGAAAGAACATTACATACAAGTTGGACCACCTAACAGTATGAAGTAATATGTACCATCCCTAAATTTGCTACAATCTTCAGGCATTTCAGGATATTTGGTTGGAAATATCTTCACAAATATTTTTATACCTCAGCCTAACTGGTCAGGATGTTTCCTATGTCTCACAGAATTGCTGGAGGTGTGATAATAAAGTGTGTGGATCCTGGAGCTATATTTCTGGAATGTGTGCAACTTTGTATGGTGTTCCAATTATTGCTCTGAAGGGTGCTAGGGAAAAATAATGAGGTGACAGAATCTTCCTACTTACATAATTGGCATGATAGCTTGATATTGAAAGATAATAAATCTAAAATAGTGAGTTTATTAATGTTGATAACAAAGAAATGTACTACTAAAAGATGGAAATCAAGCTCCCCACTGACAAGGGAAATAATTTTTGAACTCACAGACGAAGTTAGGATGTGAGGATTTAGATGTGCCCAAGGCAGATATGAAGACAAGTTACAAGTCAAGTGGATGGTGGCAAAAGGTTACAACCAAGTGGATGGTGGAGAAAGCTTCTTTTACAGCAGCAGGCAGTTGGAAGGAGCTATATCGGAGCTATAGGTGATGAAGTGATGACTCCTCCACATTCCCAATATTCTCTCCAGTGAATGCTTTTCTCATAAATGTGAACCAGTGATAGGTGTCAGCTAGGAGGCTAACTCCATATATACAGGGAATTTTTCTACAGCTGTATTTGAATCTAAGGCCTTCACTCATGCATCACAGTATTCCCCAGCTTTTATGGTTAGATGGCAGGAACTATATATATCAAGTATTTTCTGGTGAATGTGTACTTTGCAGGATATTTAACTTTTAGACGGTCAAAAGTGCATACAACTGTGGTAGCAAAGAATTTAGCATTGTCCTTGAGAGTTAGGAGCTCTAGATTAAAAAATAAAAGCTTTAGATGATTCCACTTGTGAATATGAATGACTTGAACAGTCACTCCCCTAGTGGACATATTCTAATCTGTTAACTGTTCTGATGGTGTGAGAATCAGATACTTGAATAATTGCTATGTATCTCCTTGGATTGCATTGAACTGCAGGAAAAAGTTAGATTTTTCAAGGAATCTGTAATGGATGGTTACTGAACAGGATGGAATTTAGTCTTGTTGTATTATTTATTGCCCTGCTTACATTCAGGAGTACTGACAAAACATATTAGGTGTATTGATGATATCACCCAAAAAAGCCATAGCCAGAAAAAGGAAGTTGAATTCTCTATCCCTACAAAGTGAAGTTATTAAAATAATGAAGAAAATATATTCTATAGAATTAGTTCTAGATAGGAGGAGAGGTAATATGCCCAAGAAAAACATGATATCATAGCATACTACAAATAGGAACCTGATGGTGAGGAAGAAATACTGTGATCTTTTTCCCCTTTTGTTTTCTTGCCTTCTACATGAATGGTATAACATTGTCTTTGGAAAGGTAGTGAGAAGGCATCACCCCCCCCCACCCCAGAGGAATACATCTTTGAATCCTTGAATGTTATCCTACCATAGATGTCATAGTTTCATGGTTTTTAGTGGTTTATACCAAAACTAGCATATGATTTATTTTTCTTTCTTTTTTTTGAATATATGATCGTATCTGTTTATTAAACTTATTTAGATTAACCCTAAATCACTTAACTCATTCCCTCAGGTACAGCTGTTTTGAGTGTGTACCTTTAACTCCCAGTTGGTGTGGCTTGAGCCTTTAAAAAATGAAGTTATCACCTTATACTTCTAACAAATATTCATTGAACGAGGTCAAATATCAGTACAGTTGTGTTTGCCATCATGTATGCTTCAAGATAAAATATTCTGATACCTTGTATGGAGCATGGTTATGGATTTATTAATGCAAATTTGAACAAGTAATATTTGATGCCTAGAAGTGCAATAGGAGGTAACTGCAGACATGTCTGGCTGCACACTCTGCTGTAATGAGTTAACTGTACTGATATCATTTTGAAATTTTGTCAGTTTCAAAAGTAAATACTAAAAAGAACAATCCAGGCTCCTCCAGGCTCACACTCTTTTATTATAAAACTGAAAATTAAGCACTTTCATCTCCCAACAATGGAGATTTCATCAGAATAATTGAACAACCATCTGTAAGCACTATATACCATTTTGAAAATAATTGACAACTTTCTTAACCAATCCATACAATAGATGTCACAAAATTGCAACTTTGACCCTCTCCTTTTTTAAAAGTATACAATATGCCCATATAAAAACATATCCACTTTTATATTTTTTGTTCATTTGAATATATATACATATTGTATCAATCTATTAACATGAATGTTAGCAAATTAAAATGTATTTGCTCTTTCATGTAGCATAGGAATAATAGATACAAAATCATTTATCCCAGGGGGAACATGGCTGCCAGCCTAATCTGCCACTCACTTTCTTTTTTCTTTAACAAATTTCTCCAGTCACCACCCTGGGGTTCAGGCATTACATGTTCCACAATAACAAACACATTTTTTTTTAATTTGAAAAATTTTGGGAATGCTTAAACAATGAATTATTTTTTTTTTATTTTTCATATCATTTCTATGTTTTTATATTCTATTCTTTAGGGGACGCTCAGCCTTTCCTATATAAAAGGTAGTACATGTACAGCAGGTAGCTAAATATACCACTCTACTGGTGGCACAATTTTCCTTCTGGAATTTTATTTCACATTTCAGTTTGTTGCTCAGTGTTATACAGACTTCCTGATTTATATATGGACATTGCTGACAGGCACCACACGGTCTTGTTCCACAATCAGAAATTGATCTAGAATGTATTTTATGCTCCAGCAGTCTTATAAAATTTGCTCCTGTCTTGTGAAGAATTCTCAAACTTCCCCCACCTTTTCTAACACTTCATTGTTCACCCTAAATATGTTCCAATTCTTTTGAAGGGCTCTTTTATATCACCAGTCAAATGGTTATGTTCAAGTATACATGCCTTTTTATATTGTTCTTTAGTGACAAGCGATGTGCTATTACATTTTTTTCTAAACCCACTCCCAACAAGGGTTTAACTATGCTACCCCATTTTTCATATACTTCTCTTGTTATTTCTAACAACCAGTTCTTAGTTTAACCTCTCTCCTGAAACATCTCACTAATTTTTTCCAGTTCTTCCTACACATTTTCTCTGTGTGATGTCATCCTTGCAGCTCTAATGGCCTGCTCTCTTGCTATGCTCTTTTTTGTGTTATAGGGTGACTACTTCTGAAATGTCGATAAGAATTGCAAAACATATCTTTTCTATACACTTTAGACTTAAACCCATCATTATAATGGGATATATGTGTATCTAAATAGTTAATATCAATCTTATCATATTGGTAGGTGAATTTCAAAAATTCTGTTGTATTTCCTAGATATTGAATGAATTCTCATTCAATATCTAGGATTCGGGTTGGGAGGGTGGCCTAATGGTTAAGGTGTTTGCCTTACAAACACAAGGTGCAGGGTTTAAGTCTCACAAGGGACAATTGGCTAGGCTTAAAAAGGCTCACAAGAGCAGTTAGCTTAGTACTAATCTATGAATTCTTCCACTTCTTCACATGTGCCTTTCCAAAGAATAAATATGTCATCCAAAAATCGTGAATACATTTTTATTCTGTTCTAATAGGGGCAATCAAACACCAATGTGGTCTCCCATCCCAATAGCACTGTGTTTGAATACATGGGGGCACAAGCTGCTTCCATTGCAACACCTTGGGTTTGTTGAAAATATTCTCCTTCAAAAAAAAAATAAAATTATTTTCCAAAATCAAACTCATGAATTCACAAATAAGTGTTATTTGTTCTTGCCCTAGATCTGAATGTTGAAACAAGGCTTCCTCAAAAAAACCTAGTCCTTCATCCTTGGGAAATAAAGTGAAAAGGTATTTTATATCTATTGTGATAAAAATTAAGTCCTTTTCCCAGATTTCATTATTAAAAAGGCCTAAGGTTTCCCATGAATCTTGATCCAAATGAGGAAAGTTTTTAACTACATGTTGAACCTGGGAATCTACTAGTACTGCTAGGGGATGTATCTTTGAACTCCTTGCTGCCATAATGGGCCTAAATGGTGGCTTCTCCACATTTTTGTGAATTTTGCATAGAAAGGCAACAACAGGACTGCACACCACATACTTAATAAAATAAATAAGAGATTGAATCTTCCATTCTCCAATAAAGCAACCAAAACCAGGAAAAAAGGAGAACAAAACTCAAGCCAAAACTAAATAAAGAAATTAGTGGAATTTTTGGAGTATCTTAACACCACTACGCTCTTTTTACATTTTACTAGTAATGTTTATTTTGATAAGGTTGATTTTTTAGATGTGAGTATTATCAAAATAAATGGTGGTATTAAGTCAAAGGTTTTCCGAAAGGGGACTTTCTCCAATTCATATCTCCATTTCAAGAGCACTCATCCATTTTCACAGAGAAAAAGTATTTTCAAAGGGCAATTGATTGGGGCCAGCAGGCTCACCTCTTTAGATAAGGACTTTGATGTATAATGTCTTTTTCTTAGAGAACTTTTTTTAGAAAGGGGCTACCCAGATGAATTATTGAATGTTACCATTTTATATATTAAAAGTCAATGGACGACAAGATTTAGGCCCCTGTTGGGAAAAGATATTGAGTTTACACCCAACAATGTTAAAACTAAGGATGATAATTTTCATAGGGTATTCACTTTGGAATACGATAATGATTCTCATCGGGTGATAGAGTTGGTCAAAAAGGAATGGGATAAATTCACATCTCTTACTGATTTAAAGGGCATGCAACACAAGCCTTTAAATATTGCTTTTAAAAAAGGGATTAATTTAAAGGAATTAATGGAAAAAAGGAATTCTGCTCAGAAGGCTAGGAGGCCTGGTATTTACAAATGTGGGGCATGTGCACAGTGCATACATGTAACACACACCAACAGGGTGTTTATTAAAAGTAGGAACAAATATTTTTATGGTACCTGTCATAGTAACTGCAACTCCAGTGGTTTGGTTTGTTTAGTATCCTGTGAGGCATGTTGTGCTTTTTATATAGGGAAAACAGAAAGACGCCTCAAAAGGTGGATTTATGAGCATTTCTATTTATATTTGTTAAAATCAATGTATAAGTAAAAATAATGATAAAAATGATAAAAATGCCCTATACAAACACACACAGGAGTGTGCTCAAGCAATGTTTTTGTTTTTTGTACTGGAGGTTGTTCCCAAAGATGTTGGGGGGGTTTGTGGGAAACCCGTCTCGAATATAGGGAGTTATACTGGAAGGTATTTTTGGACGCAGGAAGGCACCCTGATCTGAATGAAAGTATTTCACTTGCACCATTATTGAAACTAAGAACAGCTAAATTATAAAAGTTTTTCCAGTTTTTAGCCACAAGAGAGTAGCATTGTATAAGTTTTTTATATATTTTTTTATATATTTATCTTTTATCTATATTATAAGGTGATTTTTTACAATTATATTTCTATACATCCATTTTTATACATCCATACATATATATATTTATTAATTTGACATTTATTGTTAATTATGTATTAAATATGTACTTTTTATCATGTTTTTAAATCTATCTATTGCTCTTTGCTCGAATATACATAACTTCATTTATTTTATTAATTGATGTTAGGTATTAATTGGTTAATTTTTTAATGTGAGGAGTTATTTAAGGATTTTAAATTGGTGGATTTGGGTTATCTGATGAAGTCTTGTGGACGAAAACGCATTGTGTATTGTCAGCGTTAATAATCATCTTGTGATTTACTTCTTTCATGGTTGGTGACTTTGTTTTACCGAACTCCTTCATTTGGTTATAAATAAGAGATTTATTGAGCGCACTTTCGTCAAAAGACTTCAGAATAACAGACAAATCAATAAAATTCCCTTTTTAAAAACACATTCTGTATTTCATAGGTTGAAGAGATCCCACATGACTTGACATCATTTCCCCTAACCCATTCACCATTTCATAGATTGAACAAATCTCACATGACTTCACATCATTTCCCCTAACCCATTCATCATTTCATAGGTTGAACAAATCACACATGACTTGACATAATTTCCCCTAACCCATTCATCATTTCATAGGTTGAACAAATCACACATGACTTGACATCATTTCCCCTAACCCATTCACCATTTCATAGGTTGAACAAATCACACATGACTTGACATAATTTCCCCTAACACATAAAGATCTGTTAAAACCTGATCACACTACATCAAAGTCAAAACACCTAGTGTTCATAAGTACAATGTCCCTGAAAAAATGGTATATGAATAAAAGACCATAAATTCAAATAAAAGTAGGGACATTTACATAGGTCAACTACTGATAAATATTGTTAAATAAAATACATCAATTTTAACCTTAACAAATATACATACATATAGATACAGTTGGATACATTTGAAAAAATAGTTATGGAAGATATATATAAAATTCATGAGAATGACAAAAAAAGTTAGCTGGAGCCTTACTAAAAACTGAGCCGAGTGGAGGAGGGGCATTGACTACAACTCTGATTTGAGATATATAACAATAAGTATCCTGTTTTTATTTTGGCTTATTTATACTGGTTATTGCTTCTAGCAATTTATATATAGCACTTTTTACTGCCTGCTGCATACTTTTTACTGTATTTTATTGCTATTTTCTGTACTTGTTAAGCACCTATTTGTTTGTTCTGATTTCCTGCCAAGGAGTCTATCATATAACTGATTTGTTTGCAGTTAAAAGCATTTTGTAGAGTCTTCTTGCTCCTTTATCTGTTTGAAAACTTTCATTTTGTGGTGCATTCTGTAGAATCTCCTTGCTCCTTTATCTGTTTAAAAACTTTCATTTTGTGGCTCACTGCTGTGATAAACAGTTCTGTAATGTTTTCTGTCTAAAAGAGTGTAGACTACTAGCTTTAGTATTGTTCCCCACTCTCCCTCCCTGTTGGTGTCTTACTGTTATACTTGGTGGCTTTGCAGTTGCCCGCCCCTACTGTAAATTTGATCTGGGACACTCCTCCCAGTCAAGTGTCATTAGCTCATTCTACTCAATACAGAGAGAACATCTGAGAAGGCCAACCCACTTAGTTTCTTTCCTTCTGTTCCTCCTTTCTCCCTTTCTTACAAAAAAATTGCCTGAATCTCTTTGTGTTCTGGCTGTGCTTCTTAAACATTTTGGAAATACAGAGTATATTTTAGTGCACTTATCAAAACTGTATTTGCCTTAATATTGCTACAACTCAAGTGCTCTAGATTGCACTGCTTCTGAATTGTTTTAGTGTGTTTTAGCTGCTTTTCTGTATATATAGACTTTTCTGTATATGTAGACTAGCTACTTATTCTACTGTATTACTTTCTCTTAAATCACTTTTCAATTGTGCACTTGCCTTGCTTCACTCAGAAAGTTTTAAATTGCTAATTTTGTAGAGTTTTAATTGCATTTACTGTTTAGGGCTGCACACTCAAGTGTGTTAGCCTTTTCTGTGTTTATTTACTGTATTATTGCATTGTTTAGCCTGTTTTAACAAAAAAAAAAATACTATCTTGTTTGCTTGTTTCCCTCCTTTCCTAGCTAGTATAGTCCAGATCCTAGGCTTTGCTGGTTTCAGGACTTTATTTTCTGTGTTCAGAGCTATCCAGATCTTGCTGTGGTAGAGGGAAGTCCTACTGTTTACCAGTGGGAGTAGTGAGCATTGTACTGCCTATCTAACACTAGAGGAGTGGTTTCCAGCTCTGAAACTGTAATTTTATTAGCCATTTTGGGCTGATTTCTATCCCTTTCAACTTTCTGGCTTAAAAAGGCATGTGTTTGCACATTGTTTGCATCATGCAGCATGGCAGGGCTACGGTTAAACTATTCCAGGTGCCAGAAAGTCTGTTCTTCAAATTTTCCTTAAAACTAGCTGGTTTCTCAGTAGTAGCACTAAAATCTGAATCCCTGTAACTAGCACTTGCTCTAGAACCTGCTGGAAAACACTAGGAAGCCTTAAACTGATACAAGCACTCAACTCTCCTTGTTAATAAGGAGAAATTAATTGTAGGCACTAAATAGCCTATAATTGCAAAGTACCTTGCAAAGGTAAGGGAATACAGCTCTTGTACTTTACAAAAAAAGCACTTGAACAGGCATGTCCAAGGATCAGCTTCCAGTGATTTCTCCAGTCCACTTGGTGAACCTGGGCATACTGGGGTAATGCAGCAACTGCCTCATGTACATAGACAACCCTCTCTTCCTACCACCCAACACTACAACCTGTGAGAGATGCACTTACATAGTCAAACTGGAAGCAAAGCTCTCTCCATCCAAGATTGTGCTAGATAGTCAAGAGGAGAAGGTTAACACCTGTACTACACCTCAAACAATAAATAGCCCTTCAAAACCCACACCATCAACATGATAAAGTACACCACCCCAACTCCCGACTGGAGTCAGATTAATACTTAACAACATAAACACCACCAAAGCTCTGCTATAGCTGCCAAATGTTCTTTATTGACTCCGGTACCATGGCCCGAAAGGCCTTCAATGGAATAACCCAATGCATTTTTAGCACCTTTATATATTCCATCCACACCATCAACACCCACACATAGCAACACTAAACCCACATATGTGGAGGCCCTTAACATTAACCTGCCCAAGTAACAAGGACCTCCGAAGCTGAAATGCAAACAAACACCAGTCACAACCAAAGTGACACATAGCTCACAACAACAGTGTGCCACCCAACAACAACCCCTAAGGCAAGACAATGTACCCAGCAAATTAGTCATAGGTGACTCTATAGTCAGGCACACTGATGTCCCACTCACCAGGCTGAGCAAGGAGAAAATTACAGTCAGCTGCCTGTTAGGTGTCAGGATCCACCACATAATGCATGCACTCAAGTCATTCCACAACAAGTACAAACATGACTCTGTCATTGTCAATGTCAGAGTGAATGACTTGAGATGTGCCTCCCTGGACTACATGAAAAGAGACATGAAAGAGCTCTCGGATCATGTAGCCCAGACAGGTATGACCCTAGCCCTGATTAGCATCCTTCCTTCACCCAGAATGATACCACAGTATAAGGACAAAATGATTGACTTCAACAATTGGCTAAGCTTCTGGTGTCAATCAAAGGGGACGACATGATCGATAAACCATGATGCTTTGCCAGAGATGGACTGCACCTGTCACCCCTAGGATTCAGGTTACTGGCTAAAGCTCTTGCCACCCCTATAGTGCCTTTTTTAGTCAAGGTTCAAAGGACAAAACCACCACCATAACAGACACAAGCATGCAGAATCTGAAGGTAATGCTACTCAGTGCTAGAAGTCTAAACCTCAAAATGCACTGTCTAGAGACACTCCTAAAAATGGAGAACATCAATATCCGTGCAGTAACTGAGACCTGGTTCAAGACTCCAGACAGCACCCCTGCAATACTAGGCTACAACTCTTACCACACTTTTTGGCCACCAAACTAAGACTGAAACACTAAAGGTGGAAGACTGTTCATATTCAGCAAGGATATTCATACCTCCAGGCTAGTTGCCCAACACAATGCATATGAAATTCTCCAGGTGCAACTAACACTAGGTAAGACTGCAATTCAAATTGTAGCTTGCTACAGATCCCCCACCATGCCCCAAGATTCTCACTAAACCTTTCTAAACATACTGGAAAATATTAAGATACAACTAAACACCCTAATACTGTGTGATTTCAACTACCCTGCCATTAACTGGGAAAACTACTTGGGTGCCAACACTTTTCCCCAACGGTTCTTGGAATTCATAAATTTCAATGCCGTGGATCAGCTAATCCATTGTCCCACCAGGGACTTCATTACCAACATGGGAGATAGATGCTCCACACCAGTGGTCACCCACTCATTGGTTAGGTCTGACCATAAGCAAATCACCCTTGGCATCCACATCCCACCCCCACCCCTCAGTAAGGAAACTTCTTTAAAAAACTTCTCCAAAGCCAGCTTCATGCTACTTAAGTCAGAAGTGACAAACTTCATGGCACCCATGCAGACGGGAGCTGTAATTTTGACTGCTGAATCCTACACTAAGGCACTGTATGAGCACATCCACTCATGCATGAATCATGCCATCCCAAATAGAACCAAGATGCTCTCCTCCAAAAAAAAGGAAGCCGATCTGGTGGTCCCCTGCCATAAACAAACTATACAACAGAAGGAAAAAACTGTTGCAGAAAAGAGGAAAATCCCTTACCAGCCACAGTAAGAAGCAGAGATCCCTCATAAAATCCTCCAAAGCTAGTTACGAAAATAAAATTGCCAAAGATTCCAAAGACAACCACAAGGTATTCTATTGTTATGTCAAGAATCTAAAGGGCAATGCTCAGATCTGCTCTGAGCTACAACAGAATGGCATTAAGTATACTGATCCCAAGGATATTGCCAGTATCCTTACAGATCGATTTAGTGCCAACTTCACCCCCCCTCTAACCTCCTAAAGGACCGATCTCAATACTAAAAGATTGCCAAATTCCAGTAATCAAGGCCACATGGGTAGAAATCGCACTCTCCAAAGCTAAGAATACAGCATCTATGGGACCAGATGACATCCCAGGCTGTGTACTACATGAACTACAAAATGAACAGGCACCTCACCTAAGTGTCATGTTTAATGATAGCTTCACCTCAGGCTTCGTGCCCACTGAGTGGTGCACAGCTACAGTTATCCCACTCCACAAGGGGGGATCCACCTTGGATCCCGGAAACTACCGTCCCATCAGTTTGACGAGCCTGATCTGCAAGGGCATGGAATGCATTATCATGGAACTTATAAACAAAGACACTGGCAACCTTCAAACACCAGACCCCACCCAGTTTGGGTTCATGAAAGGCTGATCTTGTCTCCTGAACCTGATTGACTTCTTTGAATCAGTCTCCAGGGCTGTGGACGAGGGTAAGGAGGTCAACACAGCCTATCTGGACCTCACCAAGGCCTTCAACACCATTCCCCACTCTGGAATCATAGATAAACTTACTAAGCTGGACATAAATCCCTACATCACTTGATGGGTTACCAACTGGCTTACTGACAGAACCCAGACTGTAAAAGTAGCAGACTCCAAATCCAGCTCCAGACACGTGACAAGTGGAGTACCTCAGGGTTCAGTCCTGGGACCGCTCTTGTTTGGCATCTACTTCTCTGAAGTACAGGCCAACACTAAGGGACTCTGGCTAACAAAGTTCGCAGATGACTGCAAACTGGGAACCATTATCGAATCCCCAAATAATGTGGATATTCTACAAAACGGCCTTACAGAAGCAGATGCTTGGTGCCAGAGCCATGAGCTCATGCTTAATGCCAAGAAATGTATAGTTATCTCCTTTGGGAAAAAACCATGTACCCATGAATTACCACATAGGTGGCAGTACACTAAACACCAAAAGTGTGATGAGAGACTTAGGGACACACGTGGACAGTGGTCTCACCTTCGATAACCACATCACCACAACAGTCAGGAAATCCTTCTATGTGGCACACCTCATCACTAAGGGCTTTTCATCCAGAAAAAAGGAGGTCATTGTCCCACTGTGCTCATCCCTCATTAGACCCATTATAGAGTACAACTCCCCTTTTGGCATGTACCTCACAAGCTGGAAAGGCCGCAGAAATACCTCACTAAAAGAATCACAGGCCTAAAGCAGATGCCCTATGCTGACCATCAAAAAACTCCAGCTAAATTCTCCCCTAAAGAATAGAATATACGAACATAGAAATTATATAAAAAAATAAAAAACAAAACCCCACTAGCTGTGGATATGCATATTTCTGCCTTGTTATGACCTCATCAGCACATCACAAGCAGAGTGTTTGACTCACCAATTAGCTGAAACACCTGGTGTTCATAAGGGTCAACTAGTGGGATTTGGCTTTATTGGCATATCGTCTACTCAGAGGTGATCTCTGCTTAACATACAAGGCCATGTCAAACCCTGCGCTGTTGGACATGCTCCACTTAAAGAAATCCCAATCCCTTAAAGCCAGACACTCCAGGGATCTAAACCTTGTCATCACAATGAACAAAACATGCTGGAGGGATAGGTTCTTGACCCAGAGACTCCCCATACTCTGGAATTGACTGCCCATACATGTCAAGCAGAGCGCTTCCTTGGCCCTCTTCAAAAAGATTCTTGAAGATTGGATAGAAGATAGGAAATTCACCCCGGGGATCACATCAGTCGCCCTGCTAGACAGGGGTCCAAGGAAGTAAATATTGTGGGAATAAATATCCGGGGAATTGTTTGGCTAGGCTTGTATAGGCCCTAGGGCTGAGAGCCTACTCCCACCCTATGAGCCTATGAACCTATGAACATGAATTATTGATGAAGTTTAGGAAGGATGAAACTTTACGTATCATGACCCCCTACAAAGGAGGGGGAATGGTATTATTTAAAGTAATGGATTACATAAATGAGATGCAGAAGCTAGAGTTTGATGAAGAAACCTACACAGCAGCTTCTAGAAATCAGATTGATATATCTTATTCACAAATAGATTCATATTTGGAAGAATATTTGTTGAATAAGAGAATAGATGTAGAATTGTACAGTTTTTTTATATAGAAAGGACCCTACCATTCCCATTTTTTTTGGAATTCCTAAAATTCACAAAAATGTAGAGAAACCACCATTTAGGCCCATTGTGGCAGGAAGGGGTTCAAAGATACACCCCTCCAAGCAGTACTAGTAGATTCCTGGGTACAACATGTAGTTAAAAAAGTTCCTCATTTGGTTCGAGATTCATGGGAATTCTTAGGCCTTTTTAAGAATGAAATCTGGGAAAAGGACTTAGTTTTCCTCAAAATAGATATAAAAGACCTTTTCACTGTAATTCCCAAGGATGAAGGACTAGTTTTTTTTGAAGAAGCCTTGTTTCAATATTCAGATCTAGGGCAAGAACATATAACACTTATTTGTGAGGTCATAAATTTGATTTTGGAAAATATTTTTTTTTTTTGATGGAGAATATTTTCAATAAACCTAAGGTGTTGCAATGGGGGTCAGCTAGTAGCCCCATGTATGCAAACACAGCGCTTTTGAGATGGAAGACCATCCTGGTGTTTGATTGCCCCTAATGGAACAGAATAAAAATGTATTCAAGATTTTTGGATGACATATTTATTTTTTGAAAAGGCACATGTGAGGAAGTAGAAGAATTTGTAGAATATCTAGGAAATACAACAGAATTTTTGAAATTCATCCACCAATATGATGACTGATATTTACTATTTATATACACATATATCCCATTATAATGATGGGTTTAAGTCTAAAGTGTATAGAAAAGATACGTTTTGCAATTCTTATCGACATTTCAGAAGTAGTCACCATATAACACAAAAAAGAGCATAGTAAGAGAGCAGGCCATTAGAGCTGCAAGGATGACATCACACAGAGAAAATGTGTAGGAAGAACTGGAAAAAAATAGTGAGATGTTTCAGGAGAGAGGTTACCCCAAGAACTGGTTGTTAGAAATAACTAGAGAAGTATATGAAAAATGGGGTAGCATATTTAAACCCTTGTTGGGAGTGGGTTTAGAAAAAAGTAATAGCACATCGCTTGTCACTAAAGAACAATATAAAAAGGCATGTATACTTGAATATAACCATTTGACTGATAATATAAAAAAAAAAACCTTCAAAAGAATTGGAACATATTTAGGGTGAACAATAAAGTGTTAGAAAAGGTGGAGGAAAGTCCGAGAATTATTTACAAGACAGCAGCGAATTTTAAAAGACTGCTGGAGCATAAAATACATTCTAGATCAATTTCTGGATGTGGAACAAGACCATGTGGTGCCTGTCAGCAATGTCCATATATAAATCAGGAAGTCTGTATAACACTGAGCAACAAACTGAAATGTGAAATAAAATTCCAGAAGGAAAATTGTGCCACCAGTAGAGTGGTATATTTAGCTACCTGCTGTACATGTACTACCTTTTATATAGGGAAGGCTGAGCGTCCCCTAAAGAATAGAATATACAACCATAGAAATTATATAAAAAATAAAAAACAAAACCCCACTAGCTGTGGATATGTATATTTCGGCCTTGTTATGACCTCATCAGCACATCACAAGCAGAGTGTTTGACTCACCAATTAGCTGAAACACCTGGTGTTCATAAGGGTCAACTAGTGGGGTTTGGCTTTATTGTCCTAAAATTGTCCTTTAAAATGATGAAACAAGTCATGGGCATTTAGAATCGCCGATTAGTTGAAATACTTGGTGTTCATAAGGGTCGTTGCATATATCCCATGTGCCTCTGATTCAAGAGATTGAGAGGTCACTCATTGGCAGTTCCAGCTTGGCTGGAGTTTTCATTTAGTTTTTACTGATTGTTTTTTTCTGTGTGACCTTTTCACTCATTGTTTTAATTTGTTATTTGGGATATTTTGCAGGTACCCTAATGATAATGGACACCAGCTAGGTATAACCGCCCTGTATTTCTTGTGCTTAGTCAAAAACTCTGCTTGTGCTGTGCTGATGAGGTCATAAAAAGGCCAACATATGTATATCCACAGCTAGTGGATATACATATGTATATCCACAGCTAGTGGTGTTTGGCTTTATTCACCTGAAATTGTTCATTAAAATGAAGAAACAAGTCATGGGCATTCAGAATTACCAATTAGCTGAAACACCTGGTGTTCATAATGGTCATTTGCATATATCCCATGTGCCCCTGATTCAGGAGGTTTGAGAGGTCATTCATTGGAAGTTCCAGCTTGGCTGGAGTTATTTTAGTTTTTACTGAATGTTTTTTTCTGTGTGACCTTCTCACTCATTGTTTTAGTATGCTATATAAAAGAGCAAATATATTTTAATTTGTTAACATTCATGTTAATGGATTTATACAGTATGTATATATATATTCAAATGAACATTCAAATGAACAAAAACTATAAAAGTGGATATGTTTTTTATATGGGCATATCATATGCTTTAAAAAAAGAGAAGTTGAAGTTTCACATTTGTGTGAATCTGCATTGTGACATCCATTGTGTGGATTGGTTAAGAGAATTGTCAATTATGTTTAAAACGGTATATATAGTGCTTACAGATGGCTGCTCAATTATTCTGATGAAGTCTCCATTGTTCGGAGATGAAAGCCCTTAATTTTCAGTTTTATAATAAAAAAGTGTGAACCTGGAGAAGCCTGGATTGTTCTTTTTACTATTTGCTGGTGATTTTTTGGTGTTTGCATTTTGGATTTAGTTTCAGAAGTGAGTTAGCTTGTTGTGGTAATATTTCATCAAGTTAATATGCTTTGTTTTGTCGGGCTGCATGCAAGTGTATTTGTTTTTCCTTTTCCGAATTTGGTTAATAAAGAAGTGAGCTAATAGAAGTAAATAAATAAAGGAAAACAAAGAATGGTATATTGTCATTCCATTGTATTTAAATGGGCCTCTGCATTAACTATGGGGAAATGCAGATGCTTGAGTCTTATATTCCTGTGCTGCCTAGTTCACAGGGCAAAGTTTGCTCTTAGGCACTTTGACCCAGAGTACTACAAGTGGAAGGAAGGAAGTCCTTTGGGCATTGAGCTAGGCTCAATATACCTCTATTAGGATTCAGGACAAGGACATGACAGGCATTAACTGCAGTAAGCTTGCATTCCGAGTCGTAATGAAGTTGGTCCACTTACAGCTGCCTAGTCAAAGGCTCACCTGCTAGTAAGAGGAGGCCTTAGGACAGTAGGCAGCCTTGGTGGGTCTTACAGGTCAAAGGAAATGGTGGAGAGGGCATGAAGTTTCTAAGGGAAGAAGGAAATGAATTATTTTGCAAAGCACTGACAGGATTTCTAAAAGCTACCAAAAGCCAAAGGATGTTAGTACATACCTGAAATAGCCCTAGTAGATCGAGTGAAATGCCTTCTCAAAATCTGTTAGAGCTGTTACTGCTGGTGCCTAAAATATCAAGTCAGATTGCAACAGTGTTATCAGATCACATAGATTGTGAGCACTTGACCCACAACACAAAACCTGCTTGTGCATTGCTAGTAATGATTTGCACTATAGGCTGGAGGCATTGGCCATGACCCTCATGTAATTTTGTGGCTAAAGATATATTTACATTAAGGGGCCAGTTGCCTATGTGTAGTGTGTCCTTATAAAGCTTGGCCAGTACAGCTACTGTAGAGGTGTCACAAGAACAAGGCATAACAGCCTTTGCCTGCGTTTGCCCAGCTATATTTATTAGATCTTTCGCAAGTCAATTCTGTAGCAAAATACATGCCACCACCATGCCATCAGGCCCAGGCACATTGCATTTACAGGTTTACTGAATAGCTGTTCGAACTTGAAATGTAGTTAAAGAGCTATTTAGATTCCTTTTGCTAGTTAAAGTATAGATTATCCTGGAAATGAGGCATATCCACAGTGGGCTTGGAAGAGATTGCAATTGGTTATAAAGACATGGGTAGTGATTGTACGATATATGGTTAATTCTGTCTGCTTTGACTCACCTTAGATATAACTACCACTATAACACTACTCAGGCTATATCGCTTAGGTTTAAGTGCTAAAAATATCCCTTTTCTACATGCTAATGCCTCAGCTTGAGCAGCCTCCTTTCCAAATCTAGTTGCGCTTTGTATTTAAGGCATTCAATGTGGTGCAACTTCGCTTTTCTGTATCGATGAATATGCTGTTTAGAAGAGAACCTAATCTTAAGTAATATGTTTCCCTCACTAATCACTCTTTTATCAGCATTTTCCTGTGCTGTTGGTTCAGCAGCTTATATTTATCTGCAGAGCAGAATTTCTTGAGTTCTGCCTTCGGAGATGTTGCCATCATTAGAGTAGACCCCTTTGGGTTAGCACTAATGTTGTAGTCAACTCATAGAAAATAATCTCTGTAGCTTCTGCATGCTCTAAAATAAGGGGAATCTAACTCAAGGTCCAGTATGGCTTGACAGACAGAAGAAAGTGAAGTCCACTGCTCCATGGTTGGCAAAGATTGTAGGAATCACATCTACTTCACTAGTATCTTTAACTAAGTGCTGGGATACTATACAATAGTGCAGTCTGCTATTATTTTATGATTCAAGAATTGGATAAGTGATTCCTGGCTCATCCACGTGAAGAAGCTTTGAAATACTGTTATAGTTACTACACCGCATTATATAATATGCACTACCTTTTACCATTCTATCAACCCTGGTTGTTGTCTACTCTACTGTGAAATTTAGTTCTGCGCTGAACCAGACACATGGTATGTCAGGTTCACATTGATTAAAGTCATGAAACTTGCCTAAAAGAAATTGATAAAAAATCAGGATAATCTTTATTGGAAAGACAAACATTGCCTAGCACTAATCAGTACAGTAGGACATTTGCTCTAGAAATGACCCATCTCTTAACACTGTCAAGGGTGTGATATTGGAACACCCATCCCAGCTTAGACTGAACAAAGTTTAGTACACTGTGTTTGCAGGAGATAGATGAGCTTTGCTCTTGTGGACTAGACTAAAATTTCCTCTTACATCTTTTATGCCTCCTTGCTACTTTCATCTCGTGTGAAAATACCATACCTATTTTACCTTTTCTAAAAAAGTTCCTAGTAACATGTTTCTTAATTGTGGAATTAAGCCCCGTAATGTTTACAGTGACACAATTAACCATTAAGAAACATGATGCATCACTTGAAAAAGTGTGTTTTCTAGAAACATCTAGAAACACACAAAAAGAAAACAATCTAACTGTAATTACAGGATTCTAGTTCCTCATCCTATGGTGTTAATAGAGACACCGATAAATAGGTGTGCACCAAAGTCTGAGAACCATACCTCTCAACTGTTCAGATATTTGCAGAATGTCCAGATTTTTGCCTCATGATTTTTGGTCTGTTCCTTACAAAATTTGTGATTTTCTGCCAAATCACAGAGGATTGAAGTCACTACAGAATGATATACAGTTGAGTTTCAGACTTCATATAGAAAATGCATGCTAAGGCAAATCATGTTATCCAAGCAACTGTCTAAGTTTGTAACAGCAATATTTAAGATCTGTCCCTATTTTTGGATGTTTGTCCCCCCGGCATTTTAGACTTTGTGCAGAGTTCTTACTGTATGAGGTTGAAAGGTATGTTGAGAACCCCAGGACTACTACAGTGCCCAGATAACTCTTTGAATGTAAGGCCAGTTCTAATGTGTCTCATTGAGTGAACTCCATTTGAAGTTACAGTCATATAAAACAAACCACTCAAAGTTTTGACCTGATAAAAAAAAGAAAAAAGAAAACAACTTAATGCTTTTTTGCAAGGGGGCAAACTCACTGCATGCCACATTTAGTTTATTCTGCTCCCCACATTTCTTTACTTAAGAGTACAACTCTAAGGCCATATAGCTATGTAGAAAAATTGAAAGCCATTAATACTCTGAATCACTGCTAGCCTACAAGTAGAGATGATGGAAAATTGTACTCAGGAAGTTAAAACATCATCCAGCTCACAGTCAGCCATGAGAAAGGAAGCTGTAAAGCCTGGCTTAGTCCTTTACATCTCAGTTATTACCAAACAATTAAGCATTTTATAGGTCAGATCAGTAACAAAAGAGACAAGTTCACAACACCCCATTAGGTATTCTTTTAAGATGTGAAGTTCTTGCATCCTTGTCCTTTGCATGCCCCACTAGATGACTTAACAGGTGCCATTACCTTAATTAATGTAGCACTAGATGTTGTACGTTCTTCAGTAAGTCTGAGGGAAGTGTTGCACTCATATCCCCTTAGCCTTTGACTGAAAGCCCCTCAGAGAGGGCTACACATTTCAGCTTGCACCTGGATGAGCTATCTTGGGGGTGTCGCTGGTAATTTCTTCAGATCTTCAACAACTCCTTCCATATTATCATGCTAGTTTTGCTTGCCAAGTGTAGAGATGTTCCAGAGGCTGTTAATTCACTTGGCTATGTAGACTGACAGGGACTGTGACAAGGTGTGCCCACTACCTGCATAAATACTGACATTAGGAAGAGTTACAGTAATGAGAAGCATTTGCAACATATACATTGCTGTTTTAGCAGAAACAAAGGACTGTGTTTGTTTCTACTATTATATCACTGTTTTTTATAACATAGATGATGGCCTTCTTTAGCTGCTCTCTGGGTTTCTCTTTATCAGCAAAGTTCAGTACTTTGAAAATTATATGCTGTCATTCCATTTAATTATTTTTTATTTGGTTTCTAAGTAGATGATCTGGTCAACCAATCTTTATTAGCCATGAAACAACATGAAACACAAACAAACTAAGAAAAAAAAATCTGTGGAAAATGGTAGTACAGTGATATATGAGCTAATATTAGCTCAATAAAGGAAACACAGTTGAACACTGCAGGCATGTGAATAAAATAAACAAACTTCCTTTTATTTAAACAAAATAACATCACTAAGCACTTTTGTCCAAACTTAGTAAAGGGACTTCTTCAGAGTTATGTATCAATCCCAAGATACAGTTTAAAAAGGCAAAAGCCTAGGAAAATACATTGTAGCATTAAAATAAAAGGAACCATTTAATTTAAAATGACAGTGCAACACTTAACCAGCACTGTAAAAACATACTGAAATAGAAACTATTACATGAACATTCCCAGATTATAACATATTTAAGAAATAAAAAAAAATAATGAACAATTAATTAATCTATTTATGTTTATTTTACATTTGTTGACTGGGATTGTCCGACTGAGCTGAAGAGCCCTTTTTCACCAGAGGCCCGGGGAGAACAGCTCCAACATATTATACAATTTTCATTATAATTTAGCATTAAACAGCAAAGTTACAGGATTATTACAAGGCATTAAGTAGCGATACAATATAGCATAACTATTTCAAGATGTATAAAAAGAAATATACATAAAAGTACAAAGTTGGCCAACCTTTTAACTGAACTAGATAAATAGTGGTATTGTTATAATATGCTATAAGCCTAATACAACAGTGCCCTCAATTTAAGAAAACAAGACAGGGAAATGGAATCATTAAGCCCATTGGGGCCAGTGGCATTAGTCTTAATCTCTCACTCAGCCTCTTTGCATTCAAACTGTATTTTCCACGGCCCCCCTTTATTATCTAACTACCTCACAAAAATAATAAAAAAATGAAATCCATGCCCCTCATTAGTCTGTGTATATTACAATAAGTCATTTTGTGTCATTTTTCTTTATTTCTCTAAGATGTTCATAAATCCTATCCTTGAGGGACCTCTCGGTTTTGCTTACATAAAATGATGGACATTTACTGCAACTGGCAATGTACAGCACTTCATCCATTCTGTAATTGCACTAGGATGGACCTCTTATTTTACCATACCCTGTTACATTTAAATATTCTCCTTCATAAATAAAAGGGCAACTTGAACATCTACCACATTTAGCAATTTTAAAACTTTTATTAATAAAACATTTTTCTCCTGTTCCATGAAATTTTTAATGTTCCTATCTCACCTATATGTGAGGATAGGACGTGGCCCCAACTTACTCATATTTAAACCACCCAGTCCTAGAATTTTTCAGTTAGCTGTTAATATTTCCTTTACAGCCGTGCCATGTTGACTGTATGTTAAAATACATCCCTTATTAAAATTAACATTATTTCTAACCTTACAAGTTATGGCACCCTCCTCAATAAATCCCAGGAGTGGTTTGTAAAACAAGTCTCTCCTTTTTTTGGTCAACTTCTTGAAAAATTTCTTCCAATAAAACCAAGCGGTAACCTCTGTTGAGCAGTACGTCTTTTAAAACTAACCATTCTTTTACAAAGCATTCATCTTCTGACACCATCCATAATACTAGTCTTACCAATTGTCCTTTAATGAAAGCTTTTTTTTCTGATGGAACATGTGCCAACTTTCAAAGTGTAGCAATGAATTAAGAGTGAGTGGGTTTCCTCAATAAGGTGGATGTACAACAGTTGTTACTAAAGTCCATTTTAGCTGAACATCTAAATAATTAATTACTGTAAAAGATTTAGTCATAGAAAAAAAAAAAGAAAATCTGTGGTGTTATTTATGTAAGTAAAAAAGTCCTCTAACCTGGCTACTGAATCACACCAAATAATTATGGTATCATACAAAAAGTGCCCATAGAGTCTCCAACATCCCAAAAATTGACTATTAAAAACATACTGGCACTCCCAAAAAGCAAGGACAATGTTCGCAAAAAATGCTACACCTTCCAGCTGTCTATAAATGATATCTTCAAACCATATAAAATTTGGCTCTGATACAATCTCCATAAGGGAAGTGACACATTTCTCTAAATTATTGTCCAGGTTAGTGTACATAGATAAATAATGCATGAACCACTTCAATCCTATGTTACATGGCATAACAGAAAATAGGTATTTGATGTCTATAGTTACCAGTATCAAACTATCATCACCAATATTTTGAGAGACCTTTTGTAAAAAGTCCCAAGAATCTTTTTATATATGGGTCTCATCATTTAAAACAATTTTAAGTTTATTATCAATAAACTTAACAATACCATGGGTCTTTGAACCATTAGCATCAACAATCTGTCAGAGGGGGGATTGCATAAATACTTGTGTATCTTTGGAATCCAAAACATTGATGGGATCTGTGGAAAATTGTTTTTAATCTAACTGTATTCATCAACTGTAAGAACCTTGTTAAGTAACAAGTCATACAATATCCCATCAATGTTAGCATATTCAATATTCATCTGATTCCGACTGCTCTCCTCATAGTAGTCAGAGAAAAAAATGCTTCCATTCGACTCACATAATTAATTATATCCATTACAACAGCCCCCCTCCCTTGTCCGGTTTCATGCATCTAATTTTATGATTACTACTAACCTCCACCAATAAATACCACGCTGTCTTGGGTAAATTATTTGGTATTTGTTGAGAATGATGAGCAAATAATTTCCTCAAGCGCTGTTCACAGTTTTTTCATATAATGCAATGTTTGAATTAAGAGGAGGATTAAGGGTACTAGGTTTTCTACGTATACTGACATCAACCTGGCTAGTACTCTTATCGTTAAACAAAATACCAAAATTAAATTTTCTAGCAAACGTCTTATATAGCCTGAGCCATATTGCCAGGTCTAGAAGGGACATACGTTAGTCCCCTAGACAGCAATGAAGCATGGTCCTGTGTCAGTACCTCAGAACTGAAATTGTACACTTTATAGTCAGTTGTCCAATTCAGGACAATTTCAGGACCACCAGTCATTAATTATTCCTTCCTCTCCCTCTCATCACATAAGAGGTTGTATAGTTCCTGTTGGGACTGCATTCAGTTGTGTTTCCTTTACTGAGCTAACATTAGCTCATATATCACCATGCCATTTTCCACACCAATTGTTTTCTTTATTAGCTATGACTTGGGCTGACCCTATCAGATGAAGGTGGTAGTTTCAGGGCTCATTGTACCTGTTCTGTGAAAATACATGCAGAGATGATGAGTTGGAGGGCTTGGAGAAGATGCTTCTCTAGTAATTCTTTGGTATTCGGATTTATGGGTTCTTGTTTAAGTAATACCATCCACAAGCTGTTACACAGTGCTGAGTTTCAATATCTTACAGTTTTTGCTACACAGTTGTAATAACCTGGGAACACATGGTGGCATGACTTTCATGGTTCTAGGAATAGTGAACATTCTGGGTTGTCTCCACAAATACAGAATTCATGCACAAATATTTGCCTAAATTTGATGGGTGGGAGCCATAATCTTTATTTCTGATGGGTGGGAGTTTTTTTTTTTTCTAACATTATGCATACCATGCCCATTAGATTATCATTTTGGCCACCTAATCAATTTGTGTAGGTGGTCATTCTGTGACCATTATTCAGCCTGTTTGCTGTCCTAATGACAACTGAATCCCATGAAAGGGAAGAAAATGATAAAAGATCTAGAAGGATCTGTTTAACAGCATTATAAAAGAAGGGGAAGCACCAACGTCATGGAAAAGCTGTGGTGGCTGTAATACCTAAAGACAGTAAAGACCAATCAGATCTAGCTTCCTATAGGCTTATTTAAATTTTAAACCATGATTATAATGTGTTTATGTTTATAGTGGCTAAAAGAATGGTAAAGGTGTTGTCAAAATTGATAGATATGGATCAGTGTGGTTTTGTGGAGAGGAGACAAACATTTGACAACATCAGTAGAACAATGATCACCCAGAGGGAAGCAGAATATAAGAAAATATAACTGCTGTTTGCAGACTAAGCTGGGATTTTATGAGTAGGGCAATAAAAGCACTTGCATTTCCTGATACAATAATAAGGTTACTTATCTAACAAATCATTTTTAAAATTTACAACTAACTCACCTTAACCCAAATCTTAAATTAAATAATTCTATGTTAAACTTAAATTACTGCTTAATTAAAGAAATGAAGATACTAGACAATTATAACTATAAAAACCTTTCAATAAACAATTTGACAAATGCTGTAAACCTTCCTAAATGCTACTTAGTTATATTAAGACAAATCAAGGAAATGACCTCAACCCTCTTAGAAGATCCAAAGATCAATGACAACAACATAAATCTCTGTAAGGTCTTGTGGAATATATTCACGCTTATAAAAAATGTTAACAAATATGAATAAATTAATCATAGCTATAAATTATTAAAATAATATCCTATATTCGGACTACTGGTCCAAACTAGAACCTACAATTCATAATAATCAGAAAACTCAGTCAATTCAACTATCCTTAAAATTACTTCCTTTTAAAAACTTAATTCATGATAGTAAATATACGTGTGTTCAACTCCTGTAAAACTTAATAAATACTACTTCACATCTTGACCAAACTGTTTACCCATATGTTTTGGAGCTGTAACTGTTCATATAAGCTGTGGTGTTCTTTAACGGTCAGACTAGAAAAGGAAGAAATGTGGTACAAAAATACTGCTGTCGACTGGGAATTTGCTATTTTACACATTCCTCCTTCGGGACTAACTAAACAGAAAATATGGGTCTGTATTAGAACACCGAACATTTGAAATGTCGGGTGTTCCAATATCGACCCATTTTCAGTGAACTCTGAAAATATCGAAGTAACAGGAAACCAAATTCTTTCCTAGGGAAAGAATTTGGTTGTCCATATCTGTTGTTTCGGTATTTTTAACGCTCTGGTGGAAAGTTACAGTCGGGTTCAGGTAAGTGTGCAATTGTGTGGACATGTGGGTTACGGCGAGTTAAGTAAGTTAGGGTTAGGGCACGGGTGAGGTGACTGTGCAATAGTGACGGACCTTAGGGTTAGGGTTAAGGTAAGTGAATAGTTTAGTGGTGCATGTATAGTTTAGTGTAGGGTTAGGTGTACGAGTTTAAGTGTATGTGTGTGGATTGCTGCTTGATTGGTGTGCTTGTGTTGTGTGTATGTGTTTTGGAACAGCAATTTTTTTCCCTAGGAAACAATTTGCTGTTCCGAATGTTCGATGTTTTTTTTTTCGATTGCTAGGGTTTGATATTAGAACTCTCAACATTTTGAATGTTCGGTGTTCTAATATAGACCCTAAAATACATATCATAGTTACCCTTTTCTCAATGATGAAGCTATACATCTCACAAAACTTGCTGGACAGATCAAATACACCATGGGATGGCTTTAAACAAATGGTGATTAAAACAACTCATAAGTTAATAGTTAATAAGCAAAAGCAAATGTTCCTACTGTACACAATTATGTAGTACACTTCTTGACCACATACTCCAATAAACTCAAATAAACACAAATAAAGATAAGTTAAATTAACACACAAAAGAAATAGTACCAAGAAATTTCACTCGTAAGCTAAAGTTCATAGTGTTGTGTAATTCTGCTACTGTAGTAATTACAATCAAAAATGGCACTTAACAATTGGTGTGCAGTGCATAGTTCTTATGCTATTAATTTTCTTTTTCTGTTACTTTTTCAGTGTGCTAAAAAGCAGTAATCTGTATGTACAAATGCTTATTACATGATGACATGATGAAGAAGTTTTATACATACATATATATATATATATATATAGAGAGAGAGAGAGAGAGAGATGAAGGCAGCTGCAGTGGTGCAGCAGTTAGCGCTGTCACCTCACAGCAACAGGTTCTCTGGTTCAATTCTCGGCTGGGGTGCCTTCTGTGCAGAGTCTGCATGTCCTCCCTGCAGTCACATGGTTTTCCTCTGGGTGCTCTAGTTTCCTCCAACATTCCAAAGACATGCAGGAGCTGAATTGGACACTCTAAACTGGCCATAAGTATGAGTGAGTGATATGGATGAAATACAGAGGCAAGGGCTAGCCACCCGGTGGTGTAAACCTTGGCTTGAGATGATTGTCACTGTTGAAGTGACACTCTGACCCCATGTGCAAAATGGGAAAAAGAGTCTGAGGATGGATACATGTACATGAAAGTTCATATAAAGATACTGGGGAAAAAATAAGGTTAATTAGGAATATATATGAAGGATCAGAGTCATAAATCAAAGTGGGAGGGTTTCTCTCTGATAAGTTGTGTCTGAACAGAGGAACGTGGCTGAGGTGTCTTTCCCTTTTGTTATTTGCATTATATTTCAAACCACTGGCAAAGAAAATAAGGGACTGAGAAATTCAAGGTTATAATTGTTATAGTGTTCTAGAAAAGTTGGCTTTACTTACAAATGATATTACTTTGCACCTGATAAAACCAGAAAGGGACATCTCAGTATTGTGGAACATTCTGAGACATTTCCTTTTTTGGGAGGATATAAAATTAATGAAGCTAAGGCTAGAGCAGTAAACGATGTACCCACACACAGTTTAGCAATACTCAAATGAAGCATTTAGGAATATGGGTTTTGGCAGCTAAGGATATGTGAGAAAAGACTAAACAAAATATAATTCAAAAACTGAGAAACTGGAAGCTCTTGCCTATGGATATGGATACAAAGATGCAAGCAGTAAAATAATTTTAGTCCCTTAAGTTTTATACAAAGTCAGGCATGTTTTGTATCAACCAGAAGATAAGCTGTGGACAGTAATTAGTAAAAAGTTGAAGGATTTTATCTAGGAGGGGAAGAAGGCAGGAGTCAAGTGGGATATCAATCCTTTGAAAAGAACAAGGAGGTTTTGAATGACCTGATTTGAAGGGATATTTTAGAGCTACACAGTTAAGGCTCTTATACATAGCACAAGCAGAAAACTACAATTCAAAGTAGAAAAGGATGATGATGATAGTGAAACATGAAGGAAATTCAAGAAGTAAGGAAAAAGTGGGATTTGATATGCAAATCCTTTAAAAAATAAT
Organism: Protopterus annectens; assembly: GCF_019279795.1. Taxonomy (NCBI): domain Eukaryota; kingdom Metazoa; phylum Chordata; order Ceratodontiformes; family Protopteridae; genus Protopterus; species Protopterus annectens. The sequence continues at coordinate 681,515,989 of NC_056751.1, read as the reverse complement.
AATAGTCATACAGAATGTTATATTCATAAAGTAGCAGAACATACACTAAGAACTAAGCCAACACAGGAACGGAGAAAGGAGATTATGCTGATAAGGATGACTTCAATTAGGGTTACAGTGAAAAGGCAAGAAGGGGCTGAAATTTACTGTAGGAAGATTACAAAGGAACCAATGTATTGGGAGCAAATAATTAAAGGGGGAAATGTCCGAGAATGCAAAGAGGCCAAGAAGACATTTGGATTCCAATCTAGAGATCACCTTTCCTATCAGGGATTGATATCTCAGTGTACACAGATTGAAAGGGATTGAGAAATCCTAAGTAAAAGACATATTTTTTGGTCAGGTATAGAACAGAAGCTGCTGTTACAAACTGATAATTAGTAGGGCATACAAATATAGCAGGATAACTATAGTAAGTATTCAGAGGAGGTCAGAAAAGATTGGGAAGAGAGATTACATAAGCAATTTACAATTAAACAATTGGAGGACATATGTATGGCTCTCAAATATGCAACAAAGTGTAGAAGATTTAGGATTTTTGCCTTGAAGTGTTTGCATAGGTACTTTTTTACTCCAAGCAGACTCCAAAGAATTTTTTCCTCAGGTAGATGGCAAATGTTTGAGGTATAATGGGGAAGAAAGAGATACCTGGGGGTATATGTTTTCAGAAAGTAATGAGTTGAAAAACTTTAATAATTCCCTACAGAGAACTCTGTCAGGAATACTAGTGTAACTAAGAAAATTATTTTTTTAACCTGGATACAGGATGTGAATTACAAAGATATAGCAAGGCTTTGTTAAGTTTAATTCTGTGGAAATCAAAGTCTATATTTGAAGTAGCGAATATTGTTAACAGAGAACCACAACACCTCCAGCTGGTAGCACATCGGCTCCAATAAAGGCCCTCTCAAATCTGATGAAGTTTCCTATTTGGAGATGAAAGCACTCAATCCCTGTTGTGTTGGCTTTTTGAATAAACTTTTTATGCATCTTTGAGCCACGTCCTTGTTATTTGGAATCTGTCGCTTTGGATATTGGATTTGGGAAGGTCTTTACTGGTGCCAACATGCTACCAGCTGGACATGTTGTGTTTCTTAGTTTTTGCTTTTTATCCAGTGTTTTTCCACAGTTTGCTGGTTGTTTAATATTGTAACAGAGATAAAAGAAAAGAAAGTGGAATCTTTACAAAAGGGTAGGAGCAAATTACATATAAAAATAGAAATTGTGGGAATAATACATGCAGAAAAACATGTTTGAGGAGAAACTGGGTTTAACAGAAGGACGAAATTGAACAATTTATGTATATTGCAAAGAATACTATATGTGATGCACATTGTTTGCAAATGTGAACTTGTTTATATGATTTGATTACTTTTACATAAATATAAGTTTGATTAGATCACAAGTGATAATTAAATAAAGATGTTTTAAAATGTTAGAAAAAGACTGGATAGTAAAGGACTTTTCTGCCAGGTTATTTAGTTATACTCTGAGTAGACAAGTCACTCAGAGTATATCCAAGAATGTTTCTAATAGCCAAAGAGTAGTATTTGAATTATTAGCTGACCATAACTATTCAGCATATCTGCCACTCGGATCACACCAGTCTCTAAATCCTCCCACCCCAATACTGTTAACAATAATGTATGTATAAAAAACATTCCATACATATGTCCACAGTAAAAAAAATCAGGTTGAAACAGGTCACAGACGATTGCAAAAGGATTTTCAGAAATTGTACTACAAGGCACCTCCAAGGATGTAGAGGATGTTACTTAATCTTAAAGTGAGACATACAGCAGGTGAGAAACTACACAGAGCACAATGAGTGCACCATATTTATTAGAAAGGTGTTCAGAATCCCTAGAAGAACTATAAATACTTTGGATAATACCACAGTTATCATATGAGTGCCAGAAGACAAAGTAAAATAATTCCAGCGATGTCGCAACACTGGCTTAATAAACTTCATGGGTCAACGATGGGTCACTTAAATCTAACCTAATGATAGTACACTGGACAAGAAAAACTTATCAAATGATGCACATGCTGTAACTATGGCTGAAATCTCAGTAGCCATTCTTTTTTACAGGGAAACACCCCCTCCCTGAACCTGCCATGTTAGCGAACCTCAAACACCCCTGCATGGATATAAGTAAAAGGGAGCATGAGGTGGAACTCCCACATGTAGCAGGTGTAAGAGGTTTGTGGATGTACAATACTGAGGTAAAGAGAAGGCAACCAGTAAGAGAGAAACATGCATCACACAAATGCAGTGTTGGAGCAAAGCCACTTTCTGTCTATCTCTCTCTCTCTCTCTCTCTCTCTATATATATATATATATATATATATATATATATATATATATGTATATATACCAAAATGTCAAAATATAGTATTTCAAGCCCATAAAGTGGAATCCTGAAAAGAGCGAAAGCTCAGAAGTGAGAAATTCAAAACCTCGAATACCGGAGGTTTTGAATTTCGCACTTCTGAGGTTCCACTGTGGTTACAGATTTAGGTATGTGTGTGTGTGTGTGTGTGTGTGTGTGTGTGTGTGTGTGTGTGTGTGTGTGTGTGTGTGTGTGTGTGTGTGTATGCGTGTGTGTGTTAAGGGTTTTGGGGGGTTTGGGTAGGGGCTGTGGTGTGTGTAACTGTGTTTTGTTGCTGTGATGTGTGTGTGCAAGCAGAATGTAGCTTGTGTGGTGGTGTTGTATGTGTGTGTTTGTGTGTAGTGTGACCGCGGAGTTAGTAAATTTAAGTAGAAGGGGTGAGGGGGTGCAGCCCCCCACATGGGGGGTTCCTGGGGGCTTGCCCCCCTTCTTTTATGTAGTATAGAGCTTGTGTTTGTGTGTGGGGAGGATGGTGTGTGTGTGTGTGTGTGTGTGTGTGTGTGTGTGTGTGTGTGTGTGTGTGTGTGTGTGTGTGTGTGTGTGTGTGTGCATCTGTGTGTGCAGTAGTAGTGTGAAATTCAAAATTTTGAATTTCGCGCTTCTGAGTTTTCTATACTTTAAATATTCGAGTTTATAGCTTCAAACTACTGAATTTCGACATTTCAGTATTTCGAGGATATAAAGTGAATATATATAAATATATATATATATATATATATATATATATATATATATATATATATATATATATTCCAGTATTCCAGGAGTTGAAGTGTGGATAGATCTCCCAAAATTCAAATACAGAAAGAAAAAAAAATCTGCAATTGCACTAAGAAAAAAATTATCAGAAAGCAAATAAAAAAAAAGACAAACTTATTTTTCTATGAAAAAAAAAGAGGAAATACATTGTATCCAGGGCTTAATCTGCCAAAAATAATAGTCCCAAGTCAATTCTCATTTTCTTGTTAGCCAATGTTGTTTTCATCAGGTCTTGTTTTGAGCTTTGGGTAATGAAATGAAAGGATGATATCTTGGATAAGGGAAGAAGTGGTTGTAGCCCATTATAGCAGCTTAGTGTTTCATGAGCTATTGCTGTCTACTATGTCACTGAGTAATTAATTTGGACCCATTGGACATATTCTATGAAATGGATGATTATGGGCACGATTAAAATCCAGTGATCCCTCATGAGGAGCTTAGAATAGCTCAGTAACTTGAAAATGATGGAAATGACTATTAAAACTTTGGGATATGCTACTGTGGAAACAGGGCTTCAGTCATGGATGGTGAGGCAAGAAGAAAAGTTGATCTGATTAGAATTAGAAATGCAGTGTATTCATATTCAAGTTAATAACCAAATGAAGCTATTAGCCAACAAGACCATGCAAGAAATGCTTTGAGCATGTATTAGTATCCCTAAGAGAAAGTGGTTGACTTGGAAAACTGAAGCAGGAGTGACAATGCTGATTTGGTTGGAAAAGCTGAAGGCATATGAGAAAATGACCTGAAGTCTTTCTTTCAAAACTAGTTTCTTCTTGCTCTGATTGGTACACATTGTTTAGACTGGGATATAGGCCATATTCTTCATCTGGAAACTAAGAATAGGGCTGGTACTTCTATTTTATAAATCCTACATAATTGCATTTCTGTTCAAGGCAAAAATGGCTTGTGAATAATGTGCATTTCTTTTGCAGACGACCTCAATCTATATTTTCAATTTCCCAATACAGACCTAGGTAAAATAACTAGTACCATTAACAAATTCTCGAAGGCTTCAGGCTACCATATAAATCATAAGAAATCCCAAATCTTCCCTATTAATCCAGTAAGTCATAAATCTCATTATTTCCCGGATTCTCCCTTTCAGACATCTTTCAATATTACATATCTTGGTATACACTTTGATCATAACCAAACCTCCATGAACCAAAATAATCTAACTAGAACATGGTCTAAAATCTGGCAAGATCTTTGCAGGTGGGAACAACTGAACCTACCTTTTTTATCCAAAGCTGCGGTAGTAAAGATGAATGTCCTACCCAGACTGCTTTTCCAATTTAGAGCCTCAAACCTCATGATTTCCAATACTCTTTTTTCTAAGATTAATAAAGTACTAGCCAAGTTCATCTGGTTCCCTAAATCAGTTAGAATTTCATACGCGAAATCAGCCTACCCAAAAAGCAGGGGTGGTTTGGGTCTTCCTAACTTCCAGTTGTACTATATGATCATTTGTGCAAATAGAATTTTGTCCATCTCCAATATTGATCAGAAAGACTTTAACTCTTCTCCTTCTTGGATGAAATTATGGTTCCAGCGTGTCTCAGCTATAAAAATGAATCCCAAAGCTCTTCCATTTCTCTCTTCAGAAGCTCTGAATAACTCCAAATTATTTAATGCTTTAAAACATAAAATTAAGATTCTTCAAACTCTGGTAAAATGCATCAATCTTGATAATGCCTTCTCTTTAATTCAACCCCTCCATTTGAATCCTAACATTAAGATCAATAACCTGATGATTAATCTTTCAGACTTTCCTCTCATTAAACATGTGGTAGTATGGGGCATACTTCAATATAAGGATTTAACACTTCCTGAACTTCGCTTAATCCTCAAGGTTAACAATAAATACACGACTATTCTACGTCAAATAAGAGAACTAATAGCATCAAAATTTGCTCATATTCAGATTAATACTCATGATATCACTAAACTTTATGATATCTTACATGCCTTCTCGAGCTCAGAGAAAATGCTCTCCAAATCATATAATCTTCTAATTTCCATAATTCATAACTCGGGATGCCTATTCTCCAATTACTGGGACAAACATGGTTCCCCTTTTACAGAGAAACAAAAGATTTCTGCTATAAAAGCCACCTTAGAACTTTCCCCATTTAAAAAACTTATCTACACTCAATTAATGGTGAATAACAATGCGTATTTTACTCCTTCTGTGCTTAATAAGTTTGACCCCAAGAACTCTCCTTCATGCAACTGCTGTTACTTCCCAAATGCCAATCTCTTACATATCCTTTGGTTCTGTAAATACTCACATAAGCTTTGGACTTCCCTAAAAGTCCATCTCGAGAAAATGGGCTATCACAAATCCACTTTTTCTTGGGAATTAATGATCCTTCATATACCCACTTTAAAACTTTCTAGGTTGGAAATGCATGCCATAGTCATTATCTGCTCTCTTATGAAATTATATATCACTAAAACCTGGTTAGATCGCACTAAACTAAGTTGGAACAACTTCAAGGAGATGGCCCTTAATTATATATCAGTACAGAAACTTATCATTAAAGAACCTAAGAAAAAAATCTTTTTTGATAAAGTTTGGAAAGGTTTATTTGACCTAATCTTATGCATGTAACTGAACTAATATTCTCTGGGGTGGTTGCTGTTATAGGTTTTACTACAAAATTATGTGTGTGATCCACTGTTATCCAAAAAATTTTTAATATCCCACTTTTAACTACTTCCTTAGATGGTAGCACTATAGCTTAATTGAGTCTAATTTAGTTTAAGTTAGTTTAGTTTTTGTATATATTGTACATACTTAGATATGTTTTAGAGTCCTTGTTTGTGCTAGTCATACCAGTATTCTCATGTCTTTATATATTGTGCATTCACTCTTTTTTTTGTGAAATAAATAAAGTGTTATTTGAAAAAAAACAATAATGTGCATTTCTTTTTTTGGTTTCAGTTTTGAATTTTCCAAAACCTTATTCCTTTAGCATGCATCTTTCTTAAAAGTCCAGACAGAACTGAAAAGACTAGGCTATAGCTTGCAGGTGGCCTACCCATGACCCTGGCAGAAGTGTGAAACAGTTAGAGCAAGAGTTTTCTTTCTCCATCACCCACTGCTGGATTTGTGGATAAATGCAAAGACCTACTTCATAAGCTTTGAGATGCCTCATTCTATGTTCTGGGAGAGGCAGATGTTCTTTGCATCAAAGTAGCCAAGAAAATAGCATCATGAATTGAACACTTGACATAAGAGTCAGCAAGATGGGAAAGATCTCATGAAGACAACTATGACATCAATGAAGTGGAGGTATAATTCTGAAGAAAGACCCAAAAAGAGGGAGACCAGTAATTTGCCTGATTTTTCTGAAACCCAGTGTCATGACAAAGATGGCTTATTTATTCTTCTGCAGAACCGTGAAAAGAACTACTTCTTGTAGGTATAGACACAGATGCAGACAGAGAGAAAAAGTCTCCAAAAAAGTGGTCAGACGTGAGCAATGTATCGTGTGAGGAGAAGGAATGACCACTTACTCAAATGTGCCTGTGTGCACAGGACAAGCCTACGGAAGCCACCACTAGTTTCTTGTAATATGAACTCCCAAATAGTTGGGTATAAATTAAAATGTGGGGATGGCTATATAGAATCAATTGAAGTCTTCTATGTCTTCTCTCTGTCACTATCTGAAAATGGAAATAAACTTACATGGTTGCTTTTCTCTATTTCAGTGTATATGACTCTAAATGTTTCTTTATTTTTTCTTTTGAACATTTGAACCTAAAATATTTAAAATAGCTCTTAATAACAGTAAACCACATTTATTAATTGTCATCAGGGGTCATTTGTTTGCATTTATTCTAGTTTCTGTTTGATGTGCAAAGGAGACAGATTCAGCACATTATTTATTTCATGGAGGTTTGTCACACATTTATCATTTTACTGGCCAGTTACTTAGTTGTTGCTTTTGCAGTTTAGAAATAATTTATGTTGCAATTTATTCACCAACTTGTTGTAAGGCTACAGAGTTAGGTACAGGAGTAATATGATTAGAACGTCTGATTCCTTGAACTTTGCTTCTTGAGCAGAAAATGCTTTCTGGTCTTTCAAGCAATCATACATTATTTTGACTCATCTATCTCAGATGTAGCAAACTAACACATGTGATGTTATCAGTCTCACTTTTATTCTCATGTGTATGGGTCGGATCTGATGTGTCGGATCCATCTATGCCAATTCTCCAGCTCGTTGTCTTCAGCATAGCTCATGGGCCTCATTCTTTATCCATAATGCATTCCCCTAGTTACCTCAGATCTTGTCTGCTGGGCAGCAAAGAGGTTTCGTCAGCTATAGCTTTGGGCTAAGTGCAACTTTTCACTTCTATATTTTTCTAGCATCATTTAACTTTCTAGTTTAAATTCTTTAAAATATCTTGTTAACCTAACTTCTTTACCCGGCTACCCCTGTTACATGTCCATTTAAGTTAGAGGGTACCTGGGAATGTCTGTTTTAGTTAGAGGACTTCCTTTACCTTCCCTGCTAAATACTTAACCCTTTAATATATATATATATATATATATATATATATATATATATATATATATATATATATATATGGGTTCACTTTATAACATCGAAATACTGAAATGTCGAATTTCAGTATCTCGAAGCTATAAAGTCAAATGTACAAAATAGCGAACGTTCATAATCGCGAATTTGACATATGTCGGAAATATGTCGAATTCGCGGTTATGAAGTTGCGCTATGTAATGTCCGGGTTTGTGTTTTGTTGGTGCGCGGTGCCGTGTTTGGATGTAGGTGTTATGTCAGGTAAGTGAGTGTTTTGTAAGGGTTTTGAGTGGGAGTTAGAGTGTGTGTGAGGGATTGGAGAATGTGCGTGTGTGAGTGAGCTTTTGTGTTGTGTTGTGCGATCTCGGAGTTAGTATATATAAGTAGGGGGGGTGTGTGTGAGTTGTGTATGTGTGTTGTTTTTTTGTTTATGTTGTGATGTGGGTGTTTTGTTGTATGTTTAGTGTAGTGTGTGCAGTGTTTTCGGTTATGTGGTTTCGCGGTTTTTGTTTGTCGGTGTTTTGTGGATACGGTTTCATAGTCTCGAGATACTGAAATTCGATATTTCAGCATTTTGAGGTTATAAAGTGAATCCATATATATATATATATATATATATATATATATATATATATATATATATACATTTTGCAACTAGTTTTTACTGATGTTATATGTTTCAATGTATTTTTAGTGAATACACATGTATATAATAGTGCATGCACTGCAATTATGGGGGGGGGACTATGCCCCCTCACCCCCCTTACTTTATTTTCTCACTCTAGGGTCACACTGCAGTGGGGCAGGGGCTATATTCCATTTTCGACAAACTGGATTCGACCAAATGGGTTTTCAGTGAAATGCATTTTTGGTGAAGTGAACTGCCTGAAATCATTTTCGACCAAATGTAATTCGACCAAATATACTAGACCCATATATATATATATATATATATATATATATATATATATATATATAAAATAAAATATATAACTTTCTTCTTGTAGCAAATTTCTATTTCTTCTTTGCTTGTAGCATTCATTGTGTGTGTGTGTGTGTGTGTGTGTGTGTGTGTGTGTGTGTGTGTGTGTGTGTGTGTGTGTGTGTGTGTGTGTGTGGTTCAATTCCGTTTAATTTAGAGGACTTACCCCTTCTGAGAGTGTGATTGATTCTGCTATTTTTTTACTATTTTTCTTTCTCACTTAGCATTATGTCCCAAAAATAGGTAAGTAAGCCTTTAGGCTTTTAGAAGTGTTAAAAGTGCAGTAAGAAGATGCCCATTAATGATTCGCACACTTTGTGTGTGTATTGTTTGGGGTCTCTTCATTTGCAGGAGTAGTGTTCCATTTGACACAACTTTTATCAGTGGGCATTAATGGAACACAAAAATAAACTGATTTTGAAAGGCCTTTTGAAAATGCCTTTCTCTGAGGCTATAACCTCTGATCTTTCTGAATAGGCAACCAAAAGACCTATATCAGAGCTGAGGTCCTCATCGGAGCTAAAAGCAGAAATTGACGGACCTGAACACTCTATCTGAGCAGACATCTCCTCCTGGCTCCAACACTCCTTCTACCCAAGGTTGTGACAGAAAAGACCCTTAACTGATTAATAGGCCTTCCAGTTTTCTTTCCCAATTTTCAAAACAAAGGAGAGTATTCCTTGCATCTCCAAGATGTTCATAGACAATTATGTTTCTATCTACACAGAACTTCAGATTTCAGGAAATCAGATCAGCTTTTCATGTCATATTCTGATACAAGGAAAGGTCATCCAGTTTCAAAAGTCACACTATCCAGATAGCTATCGTCATGCATATCCCACATTGACAATTCTAAAAAGAAAGCCCTCCTAAATGTTGTTAAAGCTCATTCCACTAGATCTCTGGCCATGTCGGCTGCCTTTCATGCTAGACTATCATTGGATAACATTTGTGCAGCGGCTACTTGAGCAAGACCTCATACCTTTACTACTCATTACAAAATCAATTTGGCCTCTTGGAGTAGAGCCTCCTTTGGTTCTATGATTCTGAGGAATATTCTCCAGTGAGCCACCCAAAAGTTCAGTTGCTTGAGATGCGATCCCACACATGAGAATAAAGGCGAGATTGACAACATCACATAGAGAAGTTATGTTCTTACCATAATGTTCTGTGTGTGTTATCTATCTCGTCCTTCATCCTTTATTCTCACAACCCTCCCTCCTCCCCCTGCCTAAAGTCTTCGTAGACTAGTTAACAAACAGGAATTCAGTGGAGCCATATAGCCTCAGAGAATATACCCTTTTCAGTCTAGTTCTAATTTTATGGCAGTAGGAATATAGATTTTTCTATACATCAGCAAATTGCTACCATGTGAACCCTTTTTATGTGCTGCTGGGGGCAATTAAGATCTGAGGTAACTAGGGGAATGCATTATGGGTAAGGAATGAGACTCACAAGCTTTGCTGAAGACTTCGAGCTGGACAATTGGCCGAGATGGCTCCGACACATTGGATCCAATCCGCACACATGAGAATAAAGGACGAAATGGACAACACACATGGAACGTTATGGCAAGAGCATAACTTCTTTTTATATTGTAACATTTCTTTTACTCCTATGTCTTTAAAAGAGTGTGAGTCAATGTAAATTGCTCATACACATGTTTTAGTGTATTGGAAACCTGCCTCTGGCTGTACCTAGCAGTCCATGCACTGACATAAATGATGTCCATCATCTTACTAGACAAATCAGACTAGCAGGTGATTATTAAATGAATATAGAGTCCTTAACGATATGTTTGTTATATCAGTGTTTATTATTGTTTGTACTACTTCCATATTCATAGTTCTTAAATCTGTTATACTAAGTACCAGGGAAAAAGCTATTAACATAATAAACAGTGCTGAAGACATTAATGAAGGACATTTTTAACGTTATGTCTTGTACTGTAACACATTTTCTGCAGAAAGAGAAGGCTGTAACTCTAATTAAAGGCATTTTTTTTCTGACTACAAACTATTATGATTTGCCAAAATATCAGAAATCTTATGTGGGTCAGAACAAATATATAAAGAAATACAGTATTCTGCAAAATGAGGGACAGCTGAGAGCTGTATCACGAATAGAATTTGCATTTACATCTATTATTAGAGTGATCTATGTATAAGCGTGCAATCTGTTTGATAGACTCAGTTTATAGACATTTATACAAAGTGTTAGCCTGTTGTTACTTTGTATCCTCTGCTCTTTATTCGTCTCTTCTATTTGAAATGTCAAAGTACTGGAGCAGGCCTTATTAAACATGCTATGCATGCGGGAAGGGGAGGCTGGATGTCTGTTAGGGTAGGGAGTTTGTCATCTCTGGAGTGACCCCATTAGTAGGTTGGTGGGCTAGACTGCTGTTCTTGTGCTCATTAGTATATACTAGTAGGATAATTTACAGATCTTATTATTATGTAATGAACTATTTAGGCAGAGAGGTATGACATTATGAATGGAAATAATTACACAGGTAAGTACTAGGTGAACTATTTAGGCAAATAGGTAATGGAATGGAAATAATTACACCGGTGAATACTGGGTAAAGGGTTGAGTAAGTGGCTCCAGCCAGCTCCTTTTCTCTTCTGTTTCCCATCATTCCAGTGGAGAACATTATGGGTCATACTTTGGCTTATGGAGTTCCAAGGGTTTCTAATATCATGGGGACAAGAGAAAGGCAGCAAGGCCCATGACAGACTGGCATGCACCATGTTCCTTCCTGCAGTCCAGCTACTGCACATCAATGCTGAGGCCCAAGGGTTATTTTTTGACCCAGTTCATATGAGAAGGAGCAGGGAAAAGCTTAGGAATAGGGAGACCAAGGTGAGTGCTAGACCAAGGTAAGTGCTATAGTCATTCTGTCTTAGAATGGTGACCATGTGAGTTATCCTGTATAATGATTAAGGATCTTACAGAAGTTGTGTAGAGAAAAGAGTTGTTTCATATTTTTGTAAAACTGAAAAAAAAGTAGATGGAGAAGTGCTGGTACTGGACAGCAGTCCAGCAGTGATGAGTAGAAAGAATGTAGATACAATTATTGTTGGGAAAACTCTCCATCTAAAATTCAGTTTGTAAAGGAATATGACTGTGGATGGTGGCTGATACTACAGGCTGAATTAAAAGAAAGATTCTGGAAGCTGGACTGCATATATGATTCAAATGTTACATCTACTAATTTCTTCAAGAGATTATTGAAGTGTGGTACTGGCATTCCCTCAAAGAGTTAGGGAAGTTATTGCACTGGATTACTTTATTAACTTGAAAGTTTAAAAGTTCGAATGCATAAAGATCGACACATATGCATTGAACTCTTAAACGTTCGAAAGTTAATAAAAAAAAAAAATACAGAGAAAAAAAAAAGATGTAGGCAGGGGGGCAAGCCCACCTGCACCCCCCACACCCCCTGCTACTTAAATATATCAGCTCCGAGATCGCACTACATTGAAGTAAATGGAAATCTCCACCAACGGAGATTTCCGTTTACTGTTTTCGACGGCTTGCACTTTCGAGGCATGTGGTTCAATCCATATGTATTTGTGGATTTACGCTTTCACGTAAATAAAGTAGACCCGGAATAACATGTTACTTATATACATACCTCTCAACCTCTTAGCACAAGAAATGTGGACAAAGCCTTTCAAAATGGGGGGACAAAGTCCAAAAAATAGGGACAGAGTTTAAATATTGCTCTTATAATCTTAGAAAGTTGCTACAGTAACAGGGTTGGTGTTAACATATTTTTTCTGAAGGATTTGAAATCTGAAACTCAAATGAATATCATTATTCGATTACTTCAATCCTCAGATTATCCCAGTGATTTTCTAGAAAACACAAATTTTATGAGGAAGACTAAAAATATAAAGCAAAAATCTGGGCATTCTGCGAATATCTGGGGAGATGAGAGGTATGCTTATGGGGAAAGCCTATTAAATTTAGGAACATCCTATATGGGGCAGGGGAGATATCTGATCATTCACATGTTGAATTCTCCTTCAAAATTGGTTTAGGGGAAGTTAGTAGAGAGGGATGGAAATGAAAAGAATGGATCTGGCAAACTGACAATAAGCAGGATGTCTTTTGTCACCCACAATAACAGGCCTTTGGAAACATCCTTCTAAGCATAGTAAGATCAAATGATTGTGGAGGAATGCCATAAAATGTGATCTTAAGAACTCATGTGTGATACAAGACGGTTTCAGTTGTAGAACCCAGGAAGTTAGGATTGGTGAGACCATCTCCACTAAGAGACCAGTCACAAATTGGGTACCTCAGGGCTCCGTGTTGAGACTGCTCCTATTTGGCATTTACTTCTCAGAGGTAAAGGCTAATGTTAAGTGCCTTTGGCTGACCAAGTTTACAGACTGGTGACCCTGGTCTGCAAGGCCATGGAACGTATCATCATGGAACTTATCATCATGGAACTTATAAACAAATACACTGGTAATCTCTAAACTCTGGATCCCACCCAGCTCGGGTTTGTAATAGGCAGATCATGTCTCTTAAACCTGATAGACTTCTTTGAAGCAGTCACCAAAGCCGTAGACAAGGGTAAGGTGATTCACACAGCCTATCTAGATCTTGTCAAGGCTTTCGACACCATCACCCACTCTGGAATTATAGATAAACTCACTAAACTAGGTATAAATCCCTATGTCACAAGATGGGTTGCCAACTGGCTCACTGACAGAACCCACACTGTGAAAGTAGCAGACTCCAAATCTGACTTCAGACCAGTGACAAGTGGAGTACCACAGGGTTCAGTCCTGGGTCCTCTCCTGTTTGGTATCTACTTCTCTGAAGTACAGGCTAACACAGAAGGTCTTTGGCTAATGAAGTTCACAGATGACTGCAAACTAGGAGCCATAATCGAAACTCCTAAAGATGGGGACATCTTACAAAAGGGCCTCACTGAGACAGATGCCTGGTGTCAAAGCCATGGCCTCAAGCTCAATGCCAAAAAGTGCATTGTCATCCCCTTTGGTAAAAACTCTGTACCCATGAACTACAACATAGGCGGTAGTATACTTAACACCGAAAGTGTGATAAGAGACCTTGGGACACAGGTGGACATTAGTCTCTCCTTTGATAATCACATCGCCATAGTAGTCAGAAAATCCTTCTATGTGGCACACCTCATCATGAAAGGTTTCTCATCCAGAAAAAAAGAGGTCATTGTTCCCCTCTACTCATCACTCATTAGTCCCATTATAGAGTACAATGCCCCTTTTGGTATGTACCTCACAAGACATCTACAACAACTGGAAAGGCCACAGAAATAACTCACAAAGAGGATTACCGACCTCAAACAGATGCCCTATGCAGACCATCTCAGATAACTCCAGCTTTACTCCGTCACATATCGCCTACTCAGAGGTGATCTCTGCCTAACATACAAAGCTATGTCAAACCCAGAGCTGTTGGACATGCTCCACTTAAAGAAATCCCAATCCATCCGAGCTGCATGCTCTAGTGACCTAAACCTTGTCAACAAAATAAACAGAACATGCCAGAGGGATAGATTCCTGTCCCAGACATTTCCCATACTCTGGAATAAACTACCTATCTATATCAAACAAAGCTCCTCATTAGCACTCTTCAAGAAAAATCTTGATGATTGGATGGGAAATAGGAAAATTACCCCGGGGATCACCTCTGTGGCTCTGCTCGACAGTGGCACAGGAAAATAATTTTCTTGGGTGGCAAAAGCCAGGGTACCTTTTTGGCTGGGCTTGTATAGGCCCCAGGGCCGATAGCCTAGTACCTACCTATGAACTTATGTCTGCAAACTGGGAGCTATCATAGATTGTCCCTATGACACAAACATCTTCATATTGACGTAGTAGCCTGATGAGCCTGGTCTGCAAGGCCATGGAATGTATCATCATGGAACTCATAAACAAAGACATTGGTAACCTCCAAACTCTGGATCCCACCCAGTTCGTGTTTGTGAAAGGCAGATCATGCCTCCTGAACCTGATTGACTTCTTTGAGGCAGTCACCAAAGCCATGGATGAGGGTAAGGTGGTTCACACATCCTATCTTGACCTCGCCAAGGCTTTTGACACCATCCCCCATTCTGAAATTATAGCTAAACTCACTAAACTTTGTATAAATCCCTACGTCACAAGATGGGTTGCCAACTGGCTCAGTGACAGAACCCACACTGTAAAAGTTGCAGACTCCAAATCTGACCTCAAGGCAGTGACAAGTGGAGTGCCACAGGGTTCCGTCCTGGGACCTCTCCTGTTTGGTATCTACTTCTCTGAAGTACAGGCTAACACAGAAGGCCTCTGGCTGACGAAGTTCGCAGATGACTGCAAACTGGGAGCCATAGTCAAGTCTCCAAATGATGTGGACATCCTCTAGAAGGGCTTCACTGAGACAGATGCCTGGTGTCAGAGCCATGGCCTCAAGCTCAATGCCAAAAAGTGCAGTGTCATCCCCTTTGGTAAAAACTCTGTACCCATGAACTACCACATAGCTAGCAATCTACTTAACACCAAATGCGTGATAAGAGACCTTGGGACCCAGGTGGACAGTAGTCTCTCCTTTGATAGTCACATCACCACAGTAGTCAGGAAGTCCTTCTACATGGCACACCTCATCATAAAAGGGTTCTCATCCAGGAAAAAAGAGGTCATTGTTCCCCCTCTACTTGTCACTCATTAGACCCACCTATAGAGTACAATGCCCCTTTTGGGATGTACCTCAAAAGACATCTGCAGCAGCTGGAAAGGCCACAGAAGTACCTCACAAAGAGGATTACTGGCCTCAAACAAATGCCCTACACTGACTGCCGCAAAAAACTCCAGCTTTACTCCGCAGCATATCACCTACTCCGAGGTGATCTCTGCCTAACATATAAAGCTATGTCAAAGCCAGAGCTGTTGGACATGCTAAACCTAAAGAAATCCCAATCCCTCCAAGCTACATGCTCTGGGGACCTAAACCTTGTCACCACAATAAACAAGACACGCTGGAGGGATAGATTCCTGTCCCAGAGACTTCCTATACTCTGGAACAAGCTACCCATTTATATCAAGCAAAGTTCTTCATTAGCACTCTTCAAGAAAAATCTTGATGAGTGGATGGGAAATAGGAAATACATCCCGGGGATCACTTCTGTGTCTCTGCTGGACAGTGGCACAGGAAAATAACTTTCTTGGGTGGCGTAAGCTATGGTACCTTGCTGGCTAGGCTTATGTAGGCCCTTGGGCCGATAGCCTAGTACCTACCTATGAACCTATATCTTAGAAGAGTGCCTAACATAGACAAATGACTGGTGCTAAACTAACAGATTAAAACTTAATGCCAAGAAATGCATTATTGTACCTTTTGTGAAAATTGCCACTCCGGCCAATTACTCCATTGATAAGAAAACGCTAAGAGATGACCCAGTAGTCAGGATCTGACAACATATGTACAAGAGTAATCTGGCATGTGACTGACATGTGACCAAGGTTGTAAGAAAAGCATTCCATGTTGCCCTACATAAAAGTAAGGGCATGGTGTCCAGGTCCAAGGAAGTCATAATGCCACTTTATTCGGCCCTTATTAGACCCATCATTGAGTATACTGCCCCCTTTGACACATACCTGAACAGACATATGTAACAGCTGGAATGCCCACAAAGGTTCCTTACCAGTAGAATCCAAGGTATAAACACATTGTCCTAAACAGATAACCTTAAAGACTTATCTCTATACTCAGTTGCGTACAGGTTACTGAAATTAATCTATGCCTGGCATACAAGGCATCCATGGATCCAGCTCTGATTGACTTTTTGGACATCCACAAAATGAACAGCATTGGGGAGGGTGCCATAATAGCTAAGGTCTTCACCTTATAAACACAAGGTACAGGGTTTAATTCTGACCTCGCATGTATGGGTTCATAGGCTCATATGTGTTTATAGGCTAATGACCACAAGGGCCTTTTTAAGTCTAGCCACACATTCCCAGTCTCTGACAAGTTCTGGTACCCTCAATAAATGTAAGCAGAGGCTTGGGAGAAGAAACTTTTACAAGCACGGGCCTGGAAGATGAACCACTTACAGACTGCCTGTCTCCATTAGAGACACAGATGCCAAACTATCGATGAATTTCTTGTTCCCCATCCAGTTGTCCAAGTTGCAACTGAATTGGGTTAGGGAGGAGCTCTGCTTCACATGAATGGTGAGCCTGTTCCAGGAAAGTGATAGTCTCTGGGATGCACACCTGTCTCTCCAGCAGGTCCTATTTATATCACAGGCAAGGTTTAAGTATTCAGAATGGGTATTTCTGGTGCTGTTTGTTTTACAGATATGCATGAGGTCCATCATGGTGGGGTCTGACTACGCCTTGAATGCCAGGCATATATATCCCCTCAATGCCCTGTAGGAGACAGAATACAGGGATAGGGCCTTGAGGCGGTCTGTAGAGGATGTTACTTATGGCCTGTATTCTTTTAGTGAGTAACTTCTGTGGATATTCCAATTGTTGGATATGCCTAGTTAGGTACTAAAGGGGGCATTTTACTCAATGATAGGTCTGATGAATGCCACATAGAGTGGAGCAATGACTTCCCTGGACCTAGATGACATACCTTTGTTTATAAGTTGCACAACATAGAATGATTTCCACAGACACATAATGGTCAAAGGCTAGAGTACTATCTATTTATGTCCCCAAGTCCCTGACTACTGGATCAAATCTATGGTGTGTTGTCAATATTATAGTTACCAGGGATGGATGACTTCCTGAAGGACACTGTTATGCATTACTTGGCATTTAGCTTTAGTCCATGGCTCTGACAACAGCTGTTTGTCTGTGTCAGCCCTTCCTCTGGAGAACATTTGTGTCAGCATGGGATTCAATGACAGCTCCTAATTTGTATTCATCTGCAAATTTAGTCATCCAAAACACATTGACATTGGCCTTAACTTCATTGAAGTAAATCCCAAAAAGGAGCAGTCCCACAACCAATCCCTGAGGAATTCTGCTTGTGACTGGCCTCTTTGCAGAGGTGGACTCCCCAGTTCTAACTTCCTGTGTCCTGTCAGTGAGCCAGCTGGTTATACACATGGTGACATAAGGGTTTGTACATAACCTCCTGAGTTTCTCAGAAATTTCCCAAATGGGTATTGTGTGAAATGCCTTAGCAAGGTTAAGGTAGGCAGTATGAAACATTTTGCCTCATCCATTGCTTTGGCGACCTTCTCAAAGAAGTCCACTAAGCATGACCTACCCTTGACAAAACAGAATTGGGTTGGATTGAACATCTGGAGGTTTCCTATATCATTATTGATCATTTACATGATAATTCTTTCCATGACTTTGTATATGAGAATAGTGAGACTTAGGGGTCTGTAGTTTCCAGGGTCTGTAGATGGCCCACCTTTGTGCAGTGGGAATACTGTTGTTGTTCTCCATTCATGAAGCATGAAGCCTGTTTGTAGGCTACAACTAAATAGTAATTCCAGAGGTCCTGGTAGGTTATGTTTCATGCTATTTAGAAGGTATCCTGAGATAGTGTTTGTGCCCATTGCTGCAGTGTTCTTGGCCTTTGAGAGCACATTAAGGAGATGTTCCCTGGTGACAGCAGGGTGAGTTATATTTGATGGCACCTCCTGAGGGAAAGTTGAGGGAGAGAGAGGAGTAAAGTTGGAGCTGAATTTATCAGCCAGGAGATTTGCTATGTCTTCTGGCTCAGTATAGGAGGCTCCATTAACTATGAGCACACAGTTCTGTATTGCCTTTAAGGTTATGGACATAGCTACAGAATGTCTAATGGTTGTCCTTAGCCTAGGAGGCCAAAGTGTTATTTATTAGGCTTAAAACTGGTCTTCAAGGCAGTTAGCCTAGTATTCACCAATGAACAAATCACTACCACTAGATCTAAGGATTTAAATTTTGCAACCAGTCCCAACTTATCTTATCTGTAATCTTCTACAAAAACTTAAACCATCAACCCCATCAGCCGATAAACCACCCGCAGAATATCTCCAAAAAGCTGCCAAAGCTATAGCCTATCCAATATCAATCCTGATTCATAGGTTCATAGGTTCATAGGTTGGTACTAGGCTATCAGCCCTAGGGCCTATACAAGCCTAGCCATAACAATTCCCTGGCTATTTCTTCCCACATTATTTACTTTCCTGGACCCCTGTCTAGCAGGGTGACTGACGTGATCCCTGGGGTGAATTTCCTTTCTCCCATCCAATCGCCAAGGTTCCTCTTGAAGAGGTCCAAAGAGGCACTCTGCTTGACATGTATGGGCAATCTATTCCAGAGTCTAGGGAGTCTCTGGGTCAGGAACATATCCCTCCAGCATGTTTTGTTTATTGTGATGACAAGGTTTAGATCCCTGGAGCGTGTAGCTCTGAGGGATTGGGATTTCTTTAAGTGTAGCATGTCCAACAGCTCTGGGTTTGACATGGCCTTGTATGTTAAGCAGAGATCGCCTCTGAGTAGACGATATGCGACAGAGTATAGCTGGAGTTTTTTAAGGCGGTCAGCGTAGGGCATCTGCTTTAGGCCTGTGATTCTTTTAGTGAGGTATTTCTGAGGCCTTTCCAGTTGTTGCAGATGTCTTGAGAGGTACATACCAAATGGGGCATTGTATTCTATAATGGGTCTAATGAGGGATGAGTACAGTGGGACAATGACCTCCTTTTTCTGGATGAAAAGCCCTTCGTGATGAGGTGTGCCATATAGAAGGATTTCCTGACTGTTGTGGCGATGTGGTTATCAAAGGTGAGACCACTGTCCACCTGTGTCCCTAAGTCTCTTATCACACTTTCTGTGTTTAGTGTACTGCCACCTATATGGTAATTCATGGATACATGTTTTTTCCCAAAGGGGATAACAATACATTTCTTGGCATTGAGCTTGAGCCCATGGCTCTGGCACCAAGCATCTGTTTCTGTAAGGCCCTTTTGTAGAGTATCCACATCATTTGGGGATACAATAATGGCTCCCAGTTTGCAGTCATGTGCAAACTTTGTTAGCCAGAGTCCCTTAGTGTTGACCTGTACTTCAGAGAAGTAGATGCCAAACAAGAGCGGCCCCAGGACTGAACCCTGAGGTACTCCACTTGTCACGTGTCTGGAGCTGGATTTGGAGTCGGCTACTTTTACAGTGTGGGTTCTATCAGTAAGCCATTTAGCAACCCATTGGGTGACATAGGGATTAATGCCCAACTTAGTAAGTTTATCTATAATTCCAGAGTGGGGGATGGTGTCAAAGGCCTTGGCAAGGTCTAGATAGGCTGTGTGGACCACCTTACCCTTGTCCATGGCTCTGGAGACTGATTCAAAGAAGTCAATCAGGTTCAGGAGACAAGATCGGCCCTTCACAAACCCAAACTGGGTGGGGTCCAGTGTTTGAAGGTTGCCAATGTCTTTGTTTATAAGTTCCATGATAATACGCTCCATGGCCTTGCAGATAAGGCTTGTC
Organism: Protopterus annectens; assembly: GCF_019279795.1. Taxonomy (NCBI): domain Eukaryota; kingdom Metazoa; phylum Chordata; order Ceratodontiformes; family Protopteridae; genus Protopterus; species Protopterus annectens. The sequence goes on along the minus strand of NC_056751.1, from coordinate 681,495,823 downwards.
AGACTGATGGGACGGTAGTTTCCGGGATCCAAGGTGGATCCCCCCCTTGTGGATTGGGATAACTGTAGCTCTGCGCCACTCAGTGGGCATGAAACCTGAGGTGAGGCTATGATTAAACATGACACTTAGGTGAGGTGCCAGTTCATATTGTAGTTCATGTAGTACACAGCCCAGGATGTCATCTGGTCCCATGGATGCTGTATTCTTGGCTTTAGAGAGTGCATTTTGTACCTGTGTGGCCGTTATTACTGGAATTTGGCAATCTTCCGGTATTGAGATGGGCCATTTAGGTGGTGAGAGGGGGGTGAAGTTGGCACTGAATCGATCTGCCAGGATATTGGCAATATCCTTCGAACCAGTATATTTAATGCCATTCTGTTTTAGCTCAGAGCAGATCTGAGCATTGCCATTTAGATTCTTGACATAGTTATAGAATGCTTTGTGGTTGTCTTTGGAATCTTTGGCAATTTTATTTTCGTAACTAGCTTTGGAGGATTTTATGAGGCATCTCAGTTTCTTACTGAGGCTAGTAAGGGAGTTTTTTGCATCCTGGGATTTTCCTCTTTTCTGCAAAAGTTTCTTCCTTTTGTTGTAAAGTTTGTTTATGGCAGGGGACCACCAGATTGGCTTCCTTTTTTTGGATGAGAGCATTTTGGTTCTATTTGGGATGGCACGATTCATGCATGAGTGGATGTGCTCGTACAGTGCCTTAGTGAAGGATTCAGCAGTTGAACTTTCAGTTCCTGTCTGCATGGGTGTCATGAAGTTTGTCACTTCTGACTTGAGTTGCATGAAGTTGGCTTTGGAGAAGTTTTTTATGGTGGTTTCTTTACTGGGGGGTGGGGGTGGGATGTGAATGTTAAGGGTGATTAGCTTATGGTCAGACCTGACTAACGAGGGGGTGACCATAGGTATGGAGCATTGATTTCCCATGTTGGTAATGACCAGATCTAGGATATTGGAGCCCCTGGTGGGACTATGGATTAGTTGATCCAGGGCGTTGGAATTTATGAATTCCAAGAACCGATGCGCAAAGGTGTTGGGACATGAGTAGTTTTCCCAGTTAATGGCAGGGTAGTTAAAATCACCCAGTATTAGGGTGTTTGGTTCTATCTTAATATTTCCCAGTATGTTTAGAAAGGTGTAGTGAGAATCTTGGGGTATGGTGGGGATCTATAGCAAGCTACAATTTGGATTGCAGTCTTACCTAGTGTTAGTTGCACTTGGAGAATTTCAGACACATTGTGTTGGCCAACTAGCCTGGTGGTGTGAATATCCTTGGTGAATATTGACACTCCCCCTTTAGTGTTTCGGTCCTGGTTTGGTGGCCGAAAAGTGTGGTAAGAGTTGTAGCCTGGTATTGCAGGGGTGCTCTCTGGAGCCTTGAACCAGGTCTCAGTTACTGCACAGATATTGATGTTCTCCATTTTTAGGAGTGCCTCGAGAGAGTGCATTTTGAGGTTTAGACTTCTAGCATTGAGTAGCATTACCTTCAGATTTTGCATGCTTGTACCTGTTACGGTGGTGGTTTTGTCCTTTGAAGTTTGCCTAAAAAAGGCACTATAGGGGTGGCAAGAGCCTTAGCCAGTAACCTGAATCCCAGGGGCGACAGGTACAGACCATCTCTGGCAAAGCATCGTGGTCTGTCAATCGTGTCATCCCAGGCAGACAGATACTGGATTCCCTTTTGAATGACACCATAAGCTTAGCCAATTGTTGAAGTCAATCATTTTATCCTTATATTGTGGTATCATTCTGGGCGAAGGCAGGATGCTACTCAGGGCTAGGGTCATACCTGCCTGGGCCACATGATCCGAGAGCTCTTCCATGTCTCTTTTCATGTAGTCCAGGGAGGTACGTCTCAAGTCATTCACTCCAACATGGACAATGACAGAGTCATATTTGTACTTGTTGTGGAGTGACTTGAGTGCATGCGTTATGTGGCGGATCCTGGCACCCGACAGGCAGCTGACTGTAATTTTCTCCTTATTCAACCTGGTGAGAGGGACATCAGTGTGCCGGACTATAGAGTCACCTATGACTAAAGTGTTAGGTACATTGTCTTGCCTTAGGGGCTGTTGCTGGGTGGCACACTGGTGTTGTGAACTATGTGACACATTGGTTGTGATTGGTGTTTGTTTGCGTTTCAGCTTCAGAGGTCTTTGTTGCTTGGGCAGGTTACAGTTAAGGGCCTCTGCATATGTGGATTTAGTGTTGCTATATGTGAGTGTTGGTGGTGCGGGTTTAGAAGGGCTATGTGTTGCTTGAGGTGTAGTGTGGGTGTTAACCTTCTCCTCTTGACTGTTTAGCACAATCTTGGGTGGAGAGAGCTTTGCTTCCATTTTGGCTATGTAAGTGCATCTCTCACAGGTTGTAGTGTTGGGTGGTAGGAGGAGAGGGTTGTCTGTGTACATGAGGCAATTGCTGCATTGCCCCAGTATGCCCAGATTCACCAGGTGGACAGGAGAAATCACCGGAAGCTGACCCTTGGACATGCCTGGTTTGGGGCTTTTTTTTTTTTCTTTGTAAAGTATAGGAGCTGTTTCCTTAGCAAGGTACTTTGCAATTATAGGCTGTTTAGTGCCTACTATTAATTTCTCCTTGTTAACAAGGAGAGTTCAGTGTTTGTATGAGTTTAAGGCTTCCTAGTGCTTTCCAGCAGGTATTAGAGAAAGTGCTAGTCACAGGGATGCTTAAAGGTAAGATTGAAAAGAATGCACTCTGCAGTGTGCACTAGAGAAGTTAGATGTGAAAGTAGGTAACTTGAGTTTTACCTGTTTAAAAAGTTAAGGTTTAGTGGAGAGTTACTATTTTTAAAACAGCAAGATGGATTGAAAGGGGTGGTCACTTTTGTATTTTGGTACTATGAAATACTGTAGGATGGCCAATAAATTTAAATAATTGAAGGGGTGGGTGATAAATAGAACCTTACAAGAAGGAAATATTCCTGCCATCTGGAAAATCTCACACATCATCCCCCTACACAAAGGTGGCAATTCTAATGAATACACCAACTACCGTCCAACAGCATTACTTTCTCCTTTAGCTAAAATAATGGAAAGATGTATCCATAAACAATTACTAGATCACTTACTGCAAAACAAACTACTTGCAAATTGCCAACATGGCTTCAGACCATTTCATAGTACTACCACTGATCTTCTATCCTTCTCTGATAGTATCAATCATAACAAAAATAACAACATCCTCTCCTCAGCACTCTTTATTGACCTTTCCAAAGCTTTTGATATGGTCAACCACCATTTACTTATAAATGTACTAAGATCTCTTTCCCTAAATTCACTGGTTATTCAATGGTTCCAATCGTACCTTAATAACAGACAACAAGTTGTGCTTTGGGACAATAACCTATCTTCACATCTCCCCAGAACACTAGGTGTCCCTCAGGGCTCAATTCTTGGTCCCCTTCTATTCTCAATCTATATAAATGACCTTCACCTAGCAATTACTCAAGCTACCTGTATTCAATATGCAGATGATTCTACAATCATCTGCTCAGCTAAATCTTCATCTGAACTACAGTCCTTAACCCAGAAAATGTTTACTATAGTAGAAAACTGATTTTATAATGATGCCTCCTCCTGAACCCCAAAAAGACAAAACTATTGCTCTTCACACCCACCTGCAAGTCCAGCCCAATTAACTTCTCAGTCCTATCCAGTAACGGTACCATTATATCTCCAGACCTAACCACTAAACTTCTAGGTATAACAATAAATAACAACTTTACCTATGAAACTCACATTAACAATACTATAAAAACTGAAAACAGGAAACTGGGCTTCTTGTATAGGATAAAGCCATTCCTTACTCCACAAGCCAGAACTTCTATTGCCCATAGCCATTTAATCTCCACACTCCTCTATGCTTCATCCATATATACAAATCTGACTAAAAACAACCTCAACAAACTGTCAAACTCTTATAATAACATAGCTAGATTTTCCACAGCCTCCTCTTTCAGGACCCACCACTGTCATAATCTGAAACAACTAGGCTGTCTTGAGCTACAAAACCGACTCCATTATAACCAACTTACCATTGCTCATAAACCCCTCCTCCAACCAACTAAAACTCCAATACTATCAAACCTTTTTACCCCATATAAAAACCTTAATACCTTATGCTCATCCAAGAAATTACTAGTATCCACAAGTATATCCAACAATATCTCTGGTGACTCTCTGTTCTCTAATGCTGTTGGAAAATACTGGAACCAACTTCCAAATGAACTGACATCACTGTCCTCTTTAACACTATTTAAACAAAAATTGAAACTTTACCTTAAAACACACTGGTTATGCCCCTGTACAAACCCAGACTAATCAAAAATGGCATGGCTATCATCATCACTGCTGGCCCAGTATTTCTCAATCATTACTTTTACTTTCATGGACTAATCCGTATCTGTTCCTTACTCTATCCAAAAAAAAAAAAAAATTTTTCCCTTGAAAATAGAGTTTCTAGCAAATTTATATAATGTTCTGTAACAATGTTTGTATTCAACGATTGAAATGTAATAATCTGCTATTACTTTTTGTACGTGCATTTACATGTTAACCATTTTATGTTTATATTTTTGTTAATCTTTTCAAGTGGAGCTTATCTCCCTGGGCCTCTGCTGAAAATGGACATGCATCCAGTTAGACTAGCCCGGTCAACAAATGTAAAATAAATAAAAATAAAATTATGGCATAAATGAGGCATGTTGGTGAGACAAACGTGTCTCAGAGGAGGGTCTATATAGGTTCATAGGTTGGTACTAGGCTATCGGCCCTAGAGCCTATACAAGCCTAGCCATAACAATTCCCTGGATATTTCTTCCCACAATATTTACTTTCCTGGAACCCTGTCTAGCAGGGTGACTGACGTGATTCCTGGGGTGAATTTCTTACTTCCCATCCAATCATCAAGGTTCCTTTTGAAGAGGGCCAAGGAGGCGCTCTGCTTGACATGTATGGGCAGTCTATTCCAGAGTATGGGGAGTCTCTGGGTCAGGAACCTATCCCTCCAGCATGTTTTGTTTATTGTGATGGCAAGGTTTAGATCCCTGGAGTTTGTGGCTCTGAGAGATTGGGATTTCTTTAAGTGGAGCATGTCCAACAGCTGAGGGTTTGACATGGCTTTGTATGTTAAGCAGAGATCGCCTCTAAGTAGATGATATGCCACAGAGTATAGCTGTATAGTATTATATGAATGAATGCTAAAAATGTTGAGCATCAGTTTGTCGACACATTTTAAGTGAACGCTCTAATAAGCGAAAGCTCTAAAGATCTAAAACATTAAGTTTGAAATGTCATAGTTGGCCAACACATGCAAATGTAGCAGTGACATAAAGATGTGTACATTATGAATTATGTGTGTTTACCTTCATTTTAGTGCGATCTCGGAGTTGGTATATATAATTAGCAGGGGGTGTGGGGGTGCAGCTCACCTGCAAAAATTAGAGAAAAGATGAGTGTTAACTGGTTTGTGTTTTTGAAAGTACCATTTTGGTCATGTAATTTTGGAGATTTACTGTTGGCGATTGGTATGGTCACTTCATTTACTTTACAAACAGGAAGGATTGTAGCATATATTTAGGGTGTTCATTACAAGTGAAATGTACTGTGTTTGCAGTTCATGTTCAATGTGACAGTGGGGGACTGGTGTTGGACAACTAAAATATTTTGAGTATATTGGTTTCAACTTTGTCAGCTTTCGCTTATAAGAGTGTGTTGACAAAGATGTGTTTGACATTTTAAGCATTTGTTCTTATAATACAGATGCCTCAGAGGATCCCCATGCTCTTGAACAGACTCTCCATCTGTGTGAAGTAGAGCCCATCCCTAACCTAATTTAAGTGCAACGTTGACCAGTCTATGGAAAATTGGAAATTCAGTCCAGGTCTGGCCCCGATGTCTCTGATAGTCAGAGGCAGACTATAATGCCCAAAGTAACATACCTCCCACATAACCTATAGAAACATCTTAACTAATATATCCCCTCCTGATAAATGCCTATGATACTTAGGGACGCAACTGAGTTGGGTTGCACAGTTAGGCTTATAAAGGCCTAGTATATCTATGAACATATGAACTTAACTGGTGAAGTAGAGATTAGAGAAGTGGAACAGATAGTGGCAATATTTGTGAGAATCAGATCACAATATTTGACCTGTACTGGGTTTATTAACTATATGTTCCAGAGAATTCATGTTTATCAAATGCAAAAATCCCTCTGAATATAGGCAATCTAGTCTGTGATTTGGTAATTAAAATAACCAAGGATTATGGAAGTGTTGTTTAGTGGAATTTCTTCTAAAACTTCCAGGACTCTAACATGATCATCTTGAATATGGAAGGGGTCCTGTAATATGCTATAAATTGGAAGCTTGTCATGTCTATTTTATAACGGGCTGCTAGGAGCTCATTTTGTGGGTTTCTGGGTATCAGTCTATACAAGATGTGATCCCTGACACATATAGAGAAACCACCACAGTTTTACCAGGTCTGAAGACATGGTAGGTACGAAACCCAGGCATGGAGGGAATGCTTTCTTTAAACCAAGTCTCTGTAACTACACACAAACACACACACACACACACACACACACACACACACACACACGCACGCACGCGCACGCACGCACGCACGCACGCACGCACACGCACACACACACACACACACACACACACACACACACACACACACACACACACACACACACACACACACACACACAAGTGCATGCTTCAGATGTAGGACATGTCAAGTTTGTGCAATTTACTGTTGAGATTCTTGGATGGTCCAATTTAGGGTTAGATACATTTTTAAGCTGGGGTGTCCATTACATGGGCACTGCCTTAAAAAGGCACTTTGGGAGCAGCAAAGGCTTTGCTAGTATATGATGCTCTTGAATGAGAGATGTGGGCCATCTCTTGCAAAACAAGTTGGACTATCAAATATTTCATCCTAAGCTCATCCTGGATCAACCTGGGATAATGCCAGCTATAATCTAACTGTCAAAGTACTATCTTCTCTTTATACCTACACATCAATTTTGGTGAATGAAGGATTCCACTCAAGTCTAAAGTCTTACCTGCATATGTCACATATATTGAAAGTTCTGAAATGCTTCTCTGCATGTCCCTTAGGGTTCTGAATCACAAGTCATTCACTTTCACATGGACCACTAACATGTTATAGCCATACTTGTCCCAGTAAGGTGTCTCAAGAACATTTGTAATACCTGTGAAACTGGTTCCCAAAATGTGGCTGAAAAGTAAGCTTGTCCTTGTACAGCCTGATCAATAAGGCATCTATACACCTAACAACTGAGTCAACAATTGCCAACACATTTTTGTCAGACATTAGCTTAGGATTACATGATTGTGCACAGATTTGTTGTTGGTGACTTGCTGATATAGATGTGCATGTAGTAGGTGAGACGAGAGACTTTTGTTTAGGCCTGTTTCGACAGAGTCTCTGAGGCTTTGCAAAGATTTCTTTATGGCATCAGTGTATGACATTTTTTGTGTTTTGTTTTCTGGCACTGGTTGAGGTAAGGGAATGACTATGTGATGCTCACTACATTTTATTTGTGAGAGGGATGCCTCTGTATTCAGTAGATATCTCCACTTCTCAGACACAGAGTTTGCTGTTTTAAGTAGGAGTTCATTATCAATCAACATAACACAGATATTAACCTGCTTTTGGATACCAAGTGCTGAGATGCTGGCAGTGAAAGGAAAACAGGTTTGTTGAACCTCCATTTTGTCCACTGCTTTGAGTGTTAGCTGGCTAAATGCATGAAGAGCTTGGGAGAGTGGGGGCTGAGGTAATGCTACAAAAATAGCAACAGTAGCGCTAACATCCATCACCCCTTTTCCCCATAAGGGGCCAGGGTGTCTCTTTTCAAGGGTGACAATCATCTAGAGCCAGTGCTTACACCACCAGGTAGCTAGCCCTGCCACAGCAGTTCTTTCACATCACACACAGCCAGTTTAGAGTATCCAAACCACCTACTGCATATCTTTGGAATATGGGAGGAAACCAGAACACTCACTGGAAACCCACACAGACACAGTAATGACATACAGACTGCACACAGACGGTACCTCACCTGAGAAGTGAACCAGTGAACTTCTTGTTGTGAGGCAACAATGCTATCTGCTGCACCACTGTTCCACCCTTACTGCAAGCATAGTGAACATAGTGACCTGCAAAGAATCAATGCTTCTAATGCAGCTAAAAACAAATCAAGCTGCTAAGCAAAGATAAGCATAAGCTGATACTGCCCTGAACAATACTGAGCCAGTTGTCAGCTAGGTGAACAGATGATGGTTTTGAAGTACTATTTGAAGGGAAAAAATGAAAAGGCAATCAATTCCAGCTATTCAGCTACAACTATGGTGGTGGGATGAGGAAAATAGTTCCCAGCACAGCCATGCAATGCATTGCAATTAAGCAAAACATCAAAGAACCAACCAGAAAAAAACTCTGAGAGAGCCAGTGTTGCCCAGACACTCAAATAGTGGCAGCAATTCACTTTCTCTCACAAGAACAACTACTACAGTTTTAAATATAGATCCCAGCAACTGGTTAACGAAGCTGCTCTTTATAATGCAACTATACAGTATGAGTATTCCAATAAACATTTTCAGTAGTCCAGAATTGTTAAACAAAAGCAAGTGTAATCAAGTTTTACTTCCTTGGTATAGAAGGGACAGTGCACGGAGGAGCAGCTCAGAGTGGTCTAGCCAAAAAGATAATAATTAAGGAAAAAAATAAATAAAAAACTCCATAAGAGCCAGTTATACACCATATAGTCAGAAAAAGGCAATGATTAGAGTTCACATAGAAAATAACTACTACAGTTTCCAAGATACCCTCCAACACCTAAAAAAACAAGGTGTTCTTTAAAAAATTTAGTTACAGATTTTGAAAACAGTTTCAGTAGTTTAAAATTGTTAGACAAACTCAAGTTCTGAAACTTAGTAATCTCTATATAAAATTCATTTTGAAGCATTTTTCCCTGGGCTTCCACTGAAAACAGGTACCTACCGAGTCAGACTTTCCTAGCATACAAATTACATCAAAATAAAGCATGCAATAAAGTGATGAGGGTGGGACCTTAAAACAGTTATGGAAGATTTTTATTTGGAGGCAAAAGTGACTATCTAAAAAGCGCCGAGGGATGACATGCCATGAGAAGAGATCTACAACATCTGCAAAAGAAACAAACTGACAAGGGGAAAGAGTTATGAACTGGGCAAAGAAATATGTCTAGAAGGGCTAAGGGAAGCCATGTACAGAATGAAAGGTGATAAACAAATAGAAGAATATATTTTTTCTAATATTTTTCGAAGGGGCTGAAGAGAAGCTCACTGTTCCATTGCATTAACTGATAACTTAGCAAGGGATATTGGCATCCTTCCTGAGTTCTTTAGCCAAAATGATACTGATTCCTAAAAGCAGTCATGCTAAGGCAGACCCAGGGAATTGTTTGATCCAGTTTACTAATTAGTGTATATGGCAATTTATTAGCTGAGGTCTTAACACATAGGAGAGAAAAACAAAATTCCTAAATTAGTCAGTTATGATTAGAAGATTTTGATAATGGATAGATGTTTTGGGTTGACTGCTGAAAATGGGAGAATTCTTTAGTAGAAGCCCAGATAAAAAGCTAGACAAAGGTAGATACTGTATTCTTTCAAATCCACAAAACATTGGATTCTGTATTTAACAGTATGCATGTATGTATGTCTTTATATGTGTGTGTTAGTGTGTATGTGTGTGCATGTGTTTTGCGTGTGTGTTTGTGCATGATAGTAAATGGCTGTTTGATGAATGAGATTAAGGCCGAGTGAAGAACAAGACAGAATTTCAATATTATATGTTATTAGACATTTCAGTTCTTCCACAAAGGACAAGGACATTTCTGGAGAGGATGAGAGGTGTCTGTATAGAAGATATACTAACTTTTTGCTGGTGACTTTTTATTTATTTGTTTGCTTGTTTATTCACCAGGATAGTCTGACGGGGTTAAGAGCCCCTTATCAGCAGGGTTATGACAGTCATCAATACAAGAGTTATTGGAACATTACAAAACTATATATAAAGTACATTGGTAAATACATGAAGAAAAAAAGAGAAAAGGAAAAAAATACAGTACTAAGCATAAAGAAGAATAAAAAATACTAAACATCATCATTTTGTAATAAGATTTATGAAACACAACAAGTACAAATGGCTGAGATGATGAATTGACTGATAAGAAACATGATTATAATGTGATTCCAAATGAAGAGAAATGATCTGACAAAATGCAAACTGAAGATTACAGTGGCTCTTATCCTGGAGATATGCAGGTCCATTAATCTCTTAGTTAAGCTTTAGATGTGTTGCAAATGAGTTACATTCTGAACAAATGCTAGTGGTAGTGGGATGTGGTTCCATACTTTGACTATACTATTTCAATATAGAAAGTCACCTGCAGTATTGAATGATTTGACTATAGTGACTAGTGATTTTCCCTAGAGAGGCAAATTCTACTGGGTGAGGAATGCACCATTTTCTTGCTAATAGAGAAGTCTGTGTGTTGTAGTTAACAGCTAGGTGATGTGGTAGTTCTAACCAGTTTAATTCTTCAAGGGCTATGAAGTGATATGCTCTATTAATATAGTTTACTGCAAATCAGGGTATTTTATTATAAAATTCCTCAAGTTTGGACAGTTGTGAGACTTGAAGTTTAGCGAAGATTAGAGCAGCATACAGAAAAGATGGCTGTAGGAAAGTAGAGGTTACACTTCTTCTGGTTATGTCAGTAAGGTATGTCTTTTACTCTGATTGTATTAACATTATATGTGATAACTGCATAAAGGCACCTAGTAGCTATCAAGATTTGGCAAAGTACAGGTTATTAGGTGTTGATAAATTCAGAACGTAGGGTAGTAATCAAATGTTGTCTTAGGGGTTGTTGTTTTTTACATAGAAAGATAGATATTTATCTACATTTGTACCATATATACATGTATTTATATCTGTTTATATATTTATTTATTTACATTTGGTAAACGGGTAATGTCCAACTGGGCTAAAACAAGCCCATTTTCAGCGGAAAGCCAGGGAGAAAACTCCCAAAAAATAAAACAAGTTTATAGTTTTTAAACAATAAGTATTGCAAGTTCCAGTAGTACAAAGATTTCTATGAAAGTGTACATAAAAATATAGTAAACAGTAAAAACAAGTTTATAGAAGGTTCAAAGAGTCACACTTCAAGCCATAAAAAAGAGTCAAATGTAATATCAACCGGACAACAATTTTAAACAAACAATATTGAGTTGAATAAGTGGAGACACAGTAGACAGGAAGTTTGTATGCTTAGCCATGGGTAGTACAGGAGCATGGCAAATGACTGGAGAAATAGTTTGTAAGGAGCTGTTTGAAGCTATGGGTATTGGTTATAGATATTAAATGCTGGGGAAAGGAATTCCAAGATACTGAGTAGCTGTATAAAGAATCACCATAAGCATTGTGGGTTTTGACAACTTTGAGCATATATATATAAAACTGACTAAGCGAACTAATGAAGAAAAATAACAAATGACTAAAAAACTTCAAAACTAAACTAGGAGAGTATGCAAATAAACTCACAGGCAAAGCAGTTTCCTTAGCGCTTTAATCCTTTATTCGGTGTATAGGACTTCTTCAGAGAAACGATGCATACAAATGAAAAACAGCAAATGTGTCTGTTTAAATAGTTAGAAGCATGTGGAACAATACAGTGGAATTGTTTAGAATCAGTAATTACTAACAACCTGTAACAGCCTATAGATTCAAAAAGTAATAAACCAAAATAATTAATTCTTCAGAGAAACAATGCATACAAATGAAAAACAGTAAATGTGTCTGTTTAAATAGTTAGAAGCATGCGGAACAGTATAGTGGAATTGTTTAGAACCAATCAGTAATTACTAACAAACTGTAACAGCCTATAGATAAAAAAAATAATAAACCGAAATAATTAATGTGTACTACTAAGCTGAGCAAGACAGGGTTGTTAAAACAAATGTCCAACCAAATAGTAAAAACATAGCAAACAGCCTATAGAAAAGAGTTAAACCTAAAAACCAATAGAAACAGAGAGCTGGACATAATATGAAGCTGAGAAAGTGAAGGAAAGGTTTGAAAGAACGTTAATGACATAGAAGTACAAGAATGAAAATATCCAAACAAAAATAAATGTACTAATATATAGAAGGCTTAAACAGAAATAAACAGACAGACAATAACTTAGCAAATCCAGCATAAAGCACATCTAATGTTAATACTGTCATTGAGTCCTGGTGCCGAATCGGCACCTAATTGAAGCTGCCATAATAATTCCTTCATTTCTAAGAGAGTGTTGCAATCACCAAAAAAGGGTGAAAGTTTCTCTAATGCAAAGAAGGAAAAACCTGTGAAGTTTGAACATCTTGTGCTATGATAGCCTAAGGCATTAGAGTCGTCTTTTTTTTCCTGATTGCTGCCAGGTGTTCTTTCATTCTATCTGAAAGCTTTCTAAAAGTCTTTCCTATGTAGAAGGATTGACAATGTTTACAGACAGCTGCATACACTATCCAGTCAGTGTGGCAGTAATAGAACTGTCTAAAAATCACCTTGTAACTACAATGTGGAAAAGTGTAAGAGCTGCCACACAAAATATGTTGACACACAACACAATGACCACAGCTAAACATTCCTGGAGGTTCTTGTTGAGTAGAAGGGTTAACCATCTGGTATGGACGATCCCTGTTCTCAAAGCTGCGTCTTAGAGAAAAGGATTTTTTGAAAGCAAAAGAAGGTTATGGTCCAAGTACTTGTTTCAGAGTATCTTGACTGGAAAAAATATTCCAATTCCTGGTAATAATATGTTGAATAGCATGCATGTCTCTGCTGATAGGCAGGTGAAACTAAGATGCATAGCCTATTAGAGTTAAGATTACGATTTCCACTTTCTGTGTAGCCAAAACGTAGAATGGGCTTGTGCATA
>NC_056751.1:681467788-681480288 GCF_019279795.1 Protopterus annectens | reverse complement strand
GTATTTTTACAGTCATTTTTATGAAAAGACGATAATAGGTACAGGCATCAAAAATAAGATTCCTTTGCTGTGTAGTTGGACTCATTCTCTACAACAGAGAAAGAAGCCCAGCAATCCAAAACATCTTCAGAGTACAGTCAGCACTCCTTTGTGTTGGTAGGAGTCATGCAAGGTTTGATCATGTCATGCGGATGTCCCCTGCATGCCTCCAAAAGGATGATTACTAGAAAGAACCCACTAAAGTGAAGTTATTGGATAGAAAAAGGACATGCTGGAGGGATTATATATGTCAGCTTGTTTGGCATTGTCTAGGGACCCCACAGGATATGGTGCAGGGTTGGGGATGGGAAGCGTGTTAACTAAGTTATCTTGTTACAACCATGACCCTCATCAGGACTATAGTATAGAAAATGATGCTAATGAAAATACATCACAACAATTATATGACCTCATGGGACCACAAATGACCACTGCCTCCAATTTTGCTGAACTAAATTTGAGTTTTCTATGATCCATCTGGCAGAAAATGCCTCTAGCCCTGATCTGGGGATAGTTAAACAGAAATATTATCTTATTTGTAAGAGATCCAATGTTTTAATAAATATTTTACAGGTGCATAAGTATGACTGAGACTTTCTTATGGTTACATTAAGATAAGGCCTAGAACATTATGTAGTGAAATGACTTACTGAGGACTCACATTAGATAAATGGAGGCTGAGGGAACCAAATTGTGGGGTACAGGAAGAACCATTTGTGCAACTCATAGCCTCAGTCCTCTGAACTATCAGACAATTATATTTAATTTAATGACTACCATATGGTTTATCACATACTGTGCTGATGCCCTTCCATGCTTGCCTGTAGCATCATACAGTTATTCACAGTAAAAGTGATGGGGCATAGCTGTGTAATGCTGTTACTGTGTAAGGTTTACTCATCTCTACTAATTGAAGATATGATATATGTGGGGCAATGGTGTTACCATTGCTGTATGATTATTATTTGAGCTACAAAACATTGCATGTATGAAATCAGTTTTTTATATTGTTGAAGTCTAAATACATTAAAGTCTGCTTTGCTCCAGTCACCAAACTTTGCTGTGAGGTATGACACTGCAATTTAGAGAAGAAAGATAAAGTCTTGCTGTTTTTTTTTTTTACATTTTCCCTTTTCTCCATGCTGTGCAGCTTTAGAGACAGTACATGTACAGTTTATAATAACGGAGCAAAACAATTGTTTTACAATGATGTGTCTGTTTTTCCTTTTGCAACTAATTAAGATAATGACTTTTCTGTGCTTTTTATATTTCAGCTATGATGTTTTTTTTTTTTTTGCCCTGGTTATATGAGAAGCAGTACTTCATTAAATCTCCCTTTTTCAGGTGGTATGCTTAAGTATGTGAGTTAGAATGAATATATTCAGTTGTCAGGGCTGTTCTTTAATACTACCTGTCTGTTAGCTAATATTTTGAATGGTATAACTTATTTTATTTTTCTTGTGGATACCATCTACTTCAGCTGTGTTGGACACTTTATGCAGCGTAGAATTAACATATGCACTATGTATATCAGTGCGTGTGTGTGTGTGTGTGTGTGTGTGTGTGTGTGTGTGTGTGTGTGTGTGTGTGTGTGTGTGTGTGTGTGTGCATGTGTGTGTGTATATACATGTGTGATTGGAGTACATGCCTACTGTGAAAAGGAAACAGGGCAAGAACTACAGTGATTACCAGTTACATTGGTCTACTTTCAGCTATTATCTGCACCTGTAATTTGTGTAGGGTATCTTATCTTTTACAATAATGCATATTTGTATGTTTGATAGGAATTATTACTATCACTTTTACATGGATTTGGGAAAAGAGGTGCAGTTTTAATCTAATCAGGGATTTAGAGTTTTTGCCTTGGTGATCATTACATGATTGCCTACTTGTACACCTATATCCAGCTCGTGTGTAATCTGTCTGTCTAGGTTTGTTACTGATGAGAAGGCTGTATCATGTTACTGCACAAATATATCACACAGGCATTTGCAGGCATTTACTGTGCACTGTCCATATATATGCCAGATGATGTCCTTCATGGAGACTTCATAGGTTCATAGGTGTTTACTAGGCTAATGACCACAAGGGCCTTTTTAAGCCTAGCCATGCATCTCAAATCTCTGACAAGTTCTGATACCCTTGATAAGTGTAAGCATGGACCTGGGAGATGAACCATTTACAGGTTACCTGTGTTCATTAGACACATAGGTGCCAAACCAGGGATGAATTTCCGGTTTCCCAACAAATTGTCCAAGTTGCACTTAAATTGAGATTATTTTTCCATTATGTCTTTCAGGTTATAATTTTTGATAAAAACACATAGTGCTATGAAAACATCACTGGCTGTGCATGCTGATATGGCTATATTACTGATTGTGTTGGGGTTACAATTCACCAGTGACAGGAACATAGAAGCAGTATATTCATATAAGAATGCTGCTCGTGGCCATGAACACTGTCCAGGAGTGCATATGCTACCTTAAAGACATGAGAGACAGGGTACAAAGAAGGCCAAGCCTGTCCTCCAGGATATTGCTGCAGATGGATGGTATTAGGTCTCAAGCACAACTCATCCCACAGGGGGATTGACCTCCTCACTTGTGATTACTGAGGATATCGTCCAGCAATATTAGGGGATGTAGCTTGACTTCTCCACTGAGATCACAGTATGTTAAAACAATGCAAGCAACTTAATGTTACATATCACACTGAGTATCATTCAAATGCTTATCACAAGGAATCAGGACAAAAGCAAAAATAATATGGAGACAAAGGCCCAAAAACAGAAACAGCTTTTAATTATTGCTCTTCTAAACTGAGGAAGTTGATAAAATAATAGATTTTACATTGTCATGCATTTTCTGAAGGATATGAAGTTTGAAACTCAAATGCCTGTCATTATTTAATGACTTCAATCCTCACTGATTTTCCAGAAAACCACAAATTTTATGAGGAACAGACCAAAAATATGAGGTAAAAATCTAGATATTTTGTAAAACTTTGGATAGAGATATGCATGACACCCCTGATTTAAGATGCTTGAATTATCCCTGATATACACACTGTTTTTTCCAACACAAGTAGGTCACAACACCCATGCTAGGTGATGCTTCCATGCACAATGCTTAGGCAGACATGTGGATTCTGCATTCCAGGTGATATGTGGATTCTGCATTCCAAGTGATATCAACTGGGTTTCACCATTTAGCATGCATTGTTCACCCTGTGCGGGAGGGTAACTATCATGTGTGGAAGGATTTACCAGCATGGAGGCTATATCACCTATGTTACTACACTTGTAGAAGGCTGTATATTGCCAGTACTTTCCACTCTGTCTTTCCTGAAGACTTTACTGTCCCAAATACTTACTATTCCTTTTCTCATAGGTGTACATACACATATAGAAGTGGCTAAAATGCTTGTCTGTAGAACTTATTTTAAAGGTTGTGTGCAGGCTTGTTCCTGTATCAGACTGCAGACCAATCAAATGCTGCTGTATACATGCATATTTCTTAAATGTAGATGTTTCTTTCAAGACAACTGTGGTTGGAACCAAAGTAGAGCACTGTATCTCCAATATTCCATTAAATTATAGCCTCTGTTTCCACAATCACTGCCATGTATGTTGCTGTTTAACTGAAATTTGATGTTGGTGATCTTAAGGGGGAATCCAATGATGTTACCCAAATTAAATGCATAATGTTTCAGGCAGAAGAAGAGGTGCCTGGTGAGGAGTCTAAGTGTCTGTAGAAGTTACTGATGAACTGAAGAATTCATCTATGTCATGTGACAGGTGTAACAGTAAGGATGATTCCACTCATTCTCATGCAGAAGACACAGAACTTTTGTAACGTGTTAGGTGCAGGTGACAATGACAATGGATATGGTGTCACAAACTCTGATGGGCATACGATTGTAGCAGCTGGGACATAATGATCTGTGACTACATCAACTGACTCTAAGGCAAGGATATCACATAAATCTGTACCTGAGTTATCTGCCACTGGTTGCCTGAGCACATGTATAGCCCATCATGTGGATAAGCAAAATAGATTGATGAAAAGGACTTCATCGTGAATTAGTTTAAGACTTATACACTTGATCAACATAAAGCAAAACAAGGACTACAACATTTTGAATGCATTCTGAGTTTTGTGCACTCATCTCAGGAGACCACTGGATGTGTTTCACATTTCTTATGGAAGAGATGAACAGTGGTATTTGACAGCTGACAAAGTTATCTGTTGCTGGTTCAAACCTTGGCCAGATTGCACAAAGCCTCTCAGAACTAGAAGGTATGCCAGCTCATGAACCAAACTTCAAAAAAGGATCTAGTAGTTTGACAGCAAGTTGGAACTTCTCTGACAGAACAGACTCAGCATACAACCATCAAGGTCAGCAGTTGGAATGAGCTGCCATGTTGATTAACTGGCATGTGACTGCCAGTATTGCTTACAACATAGTTGCTCTAGTATATAGCATGCTAAGTTCTGCTCAAAATGCAGATGATTTGGTCTGGGAAAGTAGTATGTAGTTTATATAAACTAAGTCAATCTCGGTGCAGTCAGCAGGTCATCATGGAGTTGGGCAGCAGAAGAGTTGCCACTAGCATCATGCTATGTGACAAGCACCAGAATTACTCACCACAAAAGTGAGTCAATGCATGACACCATGAATGCTGATCACAGCACTGGTGGGCTCACTTGTGCTTTTCTGAAATGCACACACATTCTGATGTGTGTAACTTCAGGAAGATTTCAGCCTCTGTAAAGGAGCTTATTAGTTCTACCATGTGGTAATGGGCTTCTTTCCCTGTTGTGTTCATAGGAGGATAAAATCCAAGAGCAGCTGTAACTAGCTAATGATGGTGTTCCTTTCCCACCATTTCACTCAGAGCAACATCTTATGTGATTTGAAACTTACGTCACTATCTGTTATACCACACTAGTGGAATGTGTTCAGTACTCTCTAATCAGTAAGTGGTCAGTAAGTGGTCAAGGACATGAATATGTACAGGAAGGGGAAGTAATCATGATGCATGCATCGCTAAAAGAACACTCTGCAAAATTTTAACCTGATGTAAATGCTGGCAGCTAAGACATTACTGGCTTGTACATTGCTCCAAAGGGCCACATAAATCAGGGATTCAACATGTAATGGTGAGGTAGGGACTATGGTTAAATATACCATTAAGCAGGTATTGCCTTTGATAAACCCACTTTGAATAAACCTGTGCCATTAGATATTGATGTGGCAATACAGATGATCTTTCCATTCATGAATACTTATGTATGAACTGCTGTTATGTATACAATATGCTGTTGTGGATATCATGTATATTACATACGACTGTGCCTTTGTTGTATATACTTTTGTATATATTCATGCTTGATCATGAGGCTCCATTTGCTTGTGAAGTGTGCCACTTGTGTGTGTGTGTGTGTGTGTGTGTGTGTGTGTGTGTGTGTGTGTGTGTGTGTGTGTGTGTGTGTGTGTGTGTGTCTGTTTATACTTTTGATGTGTTTTCACACTGTAACCTTTTTCGTCGTTGTTTTCTATGACGCTCAGTCTTGCACACATATTGCTACCTGGCAAGCGTCCTGTGATGTGCTTTGTGTCATTTGCATATGTCCTTCCTGTATATATTTGCTCTTTTGTTTTTGATGTCTTGCCACATTTAAGTGAAGATTGTATAATATTTTGTCAGGGATGTATCTGGCCTTGGATAAAAGCCTTTGTCTTGGTTGGTTAGTGCCTGCGGTCTGTCTTTAGTAGTATATGGTCACCAGTTCAATGATATATTGCTAATTTTTCTGTCTTCTATTTGTCATATCATGTAAATGGTGTCAGTTATTTCTACTGTCTTCATCCAATGCACTGTCCTGCTGTATAACTGTGATGTTGCATGACCAGACTGCACATTTTTGATGTCAACTTTGTTTCTAGATACAATATGATTGCCTGTTACAAACCAGAAGGAACTTGACTGAGAAGTCAAAACTCCAAGAATGTCATTTCAGTTGCACATGTACATATTCAATGATGTTACAGATCTGATCATGTGCAAGACTTCTTTCCTTGCTGTTTGCACATGTCTTATAGTTGCCATCAACAATGACTGTAGAGGATGCAAAGTATTTTCAGACAAATTGATAATAAACATATTCCTAACTATTTCCATTTATTTTAGTATGGTTTTCAGTGTTGCTGTTGTTGGTACTATGGGTCATTGGGTTCTTATGATACAAATCTTTCAGTTTGTCTCGTTCATATATGGAGATTCATGAATGCATGGGGGAACCACTGATCTACAAAGCATATGCATTAGATGCACACCCAAAATGAGGGATACAGATATATGGTTTTATGCCTATGACCTCAGCTACAAGCTCTGATTCACTACTGTAGTCAATTATCCAAGCATAACACTCAGAAAGGTGTTAAACATTTTGGATTCTGTAGCATGTAATACTGATGTAATACTGCTGTTTAGTATCTAGAAGTTGCTTGTGGTCAGGATGTAACATGCTATGAAAATGTTAATATCCTGTGAGGTGGTCCATGTACAATTGTTATGGGAAGCCATGTGGCTATCAACATATTTTACACTTTTAGTGGTTATGGCAAATGCATAACAAACGTGGAGGAAACATGTTAAATATACCGCAAAAAATAATTTATTCAATATTGAATTAATTTATTGAACCACAAACATAAAATTCAAATGCTCAATCTTCCTTTTATTGTATTTTATCACTAATGCTGTTAACTCAAAGCCAGACCTATCAAACACATCATTAAAATCCTTAATCATCTTTGAATTATATGCAAAACCATTTGGATATTTACAAAAAAGCAGGCTCCATGGTACAATCCATCTTTTTATACACTCCTCCAACTATAAAATGTATAGCTTGGTGCTTTTAATCTTAAATAGTTTAAACTCAAATTCTCGAATCCCTCCCTTTAAAAAATCCATATGGAAAGCCTGCCCCTTATCAAAATGTCTACCATTACAATTGCTCTTATCAAAACATCTTTGTTATTAAAGGAACGTTCCCATTGTTCAAATTCTTCAATTTGATTAAAATAACATTTATAACGATTGTCACATACAGGAACATCCTGACTGCCATATGAATTATGCAAACCAGTACCTGTGTGAATAGATAACTGTCCACTATCCTCTGTATGTCTACAGTTAACCGTTGCCATTTTTCCATTAAAAACTACTCAAACCACTTGCATCTTGATTAAGATCACAAGAAGCTAAAGGAAAGTTATCCTGAGTTTCTCCATGTCCATTATCGATAACGTCCTTACAAAAACTGGGAGAAAGTGTGTTGTAAGAGCTTCTTGTTAGGTCTGTACTTTCCTGAGAGTATGATAATGCTGGTTGCCTACAGGGAATGGATCTTCCTGTCTGCATGATGTGTTGGACCTCCGAGCTCAATTAAATAAATGCTGCTGGCAACCTCATCTCATTACAGAAAGAATTATCAGAGTCTGATTTACCTGCTCCACTGGATCCCTGTTGTGTAGCCACCTCCATGCTGTGCAAGCCAAAATTCCCAAATAAAAACACAAAATCTAAAGACAAAAGGGAAATAACCACCACAAAGCAGCTAAGAAACAAAAGAAATTAGTGGTTATGGCAAATGCACAACAAACATGGAGGAAACATGTTAAATACACTGTAAAAATAATTTATTGAATATTGAATTCATTTATTGAACCACAAACATAAAATTCAAATGCTCAATCTTCCTTTTATTGTATTTTAGCACTAATGCTGTTAACTCTAAGCCAAACCTATCAAACACATCATTAAAGTCCTTAATCATCTCTGAATTATATGCAAAACCATTTGTATATTTACAAAAATGCAGGCTCTATGGTACAATCCATCTTTTTATAAACTCCTCCAAGTATAAAATGTCCAGCTTTGTGCTTTTAATCTTAAATAGTTTAAACTCAAATTCCCAAATCCCATCCTTCAAATAATCTATATGGACAGTCTGTACTTTTAACAAAATGTCTATCATTACAATCATTCTTATCAAACACATCTTTGTTATTAAAGGAACTTGCCCATTGTTCAAATTCTTCAATTTAATTAAATTCAAATTTATAGCAATCATCATGTACAGAAATTTCCTAACTGCCATCTGAATTATGAAACCAGTACCTGTGTGACTAGATGACTGTCCACGATACTCTGTAAGTCTATAGGTAACCATTGCCATTTTTCCATTAAAAAATCCACTCAAGCCACTCACACCTGGATTAAAACCACAAGAAGCTAATGGAAAGTTATCCTGACATTCTTCCTGTCCATTATCAATAATGTCCTTAGAAAAACAGGACAAAAGTGTGTCGTAAGAGCTTCTTGTTGGGTCCATACTTCCCTGACAGCACGATAATGGTGGTTGCCCACAGGGAACATAATTACCTGTCTGTGTGAGTGGTTCAACCAATCGGGTAAGGTTCCCATTGATGTGTTGGACCTCTAAACTCAACTGAATATACGCTGCTGGCAACCTCATCTCATTACAGGAAGAATTAGCAGAGTCTGATTGACCTGCTCCACTGTTTCTCTGGTGCGTAGCCACCTCCATGCGATGCATGCCAGAATCCCCAAATAAAAGCACAAAAAACAAAGACAAAAGGGAAAAAACACCACAAAGCAACTAAGAAACAAAAGAAATTAGTGGTTATGGTGAATGCACAACAAATGCAGAGGAAACATTAAATACACCACAAAAATAATTTATTGAATATTGAATTAATTGAAACACAAACATAAAATGCAAATGCTCAATCTTCCTTTTATTGCACTTTTTCATTAATGCTATTAACTCAAACCCAAACCTATCAAAAACACCATTAAAGTCCTTGATCATCTCTGAGTTATATGCAAAACCATTTGGATATTTACAAAAATGCAGGCCCTGTGGTACAATCCATCTTTTTATGCACTCCTCCACGTATAAAATGTCTGGTATTAATGATAAAATGCAATAAAAGGTAGACTGAGCATTTGAATTTTATATTTGTGGTTCAATAAATTAATCAAATTAATCCAATATTCACTAAATTATTTTTACTGTGTATTTAACATGTTTCCTCCACATTTATTGTGCATTTCCCATAATTGTTAATTTCTTTTGTTTCTTATTTGCTTTGCGGTGGTTATTTCCCTTTTGTCTTTGGTATTGATGTTATAGTTTTGTATATCATCCTCTCTGTGTCTACATTTATACACTGTATAATGGTCCAGTAGACACAAGAGAATGTCCCTTGGCTGTGTCTTCCAAGATGTGTATTTTTCCTATTTATTGGCATGATGGATTTGTTGTTCCTGGGTTCTCTCTGTGACTAAAATGTGTATTATGATTGCTGTGTAAACAATAACAAGCATTTTTCTGTTTATTTAATGGGCTGACTTCACTATTCTGTCATACGATGAATTTTAAGTATGCTTCATTTATTCAGATATCTTAATATTGTGGGTTGATATTTGCTTTTAAATGTTTTCTGAACCATAAAATGTCCACAGCATGACTTACTATGATATCGCCAGAGCACATTGGCTTATACTGATTCATACATAATCGGTTATTTTTTGAGACTCACAATTATCTTCCTCACTGTTGCAGTGCACAACATGGCCTTAGACATATCCACAGCCATTTTCTAAATCTCATCCATTATAAGTTCACATACATTTTCATAAGGAAGACATTTTTATTATGTCTTTCATGATGCACTGTCTTTGCAGAGTTACAGAGATATTGCCAAGAAAGCTTTACTGAAGAGGGTCATGGTAGGCTGGATGGGGTGAAAACTTGCCAGAGAAAGGCCCTTGAGTGAAAGAAATTCAAGTGTAAATGTTGTGGACAGCCACTAATACTGCCTAGGATTGCAGCGATTAAGATGATATCATGCCACAACTTTTCTACCCAGTTTGTTTCTGTCTGTATAGAGCTGCTGAAGATTCTGGTCAAACCTTTACTAGAACTAGACTACTCACTTGAAACCAATAACATAACTTAATATTAAGAATTTCCTATTATTGAACAGCAGGGAGAGATGGGCAGGCATATTCTGGGTGGGAGGGTGATCGTAGGAGACACTTCCTTAGGGGAGTTGTGGTTGAAAGAGGGCAGATGCCCTCAAACTTAAGTGGTAAGCAAGGGAGGAAGGGCAAAGAAATGGAATGGACATTTAATGAAAAAAAAATCCAGAATGGAAGCAGAAATTATTGAGCTCCCAAGATTCACTTGGGATCCAAGACTGGCCCCAATGATATTGGAGCAAGACAGAGGAGGGAGTAGAAGACAAGCTGGCAGACCCAGCATGGACATAGGTTCATAGGTTCATAGGTGTGTACTAGGCTAATAGCCCTGGGGCCTTTACAAGCCTAGCCATAGGATTACCCTGGCATCGTGCCACTCGACCTTAGTTCCCAGTGCCTCTGTCGAGTAGATCCACTGGAGTGATCTCTGGGGTGAATTTTCTATTTCCCATCCACTCATCAAGATTTCTCTTAAAGAGGGTCAGCGAGGTGCTCTGCTTGACATGTATGAGAAGTTTATTCCATAGCATGGGCAGTCTCTGGGTTATGAACCTGTCCCTCCAGTACATTCTGTTGATTGTGGTAATGAGGTTGAGGTCTCTGGAGCGTGTGGTGTAGAGGGAATGGGATTTCTTTAGATGTAACATTTCTAACAGAGTGGGGTCAGACATGGCTTTGTAAGTCAAGCAGAGATCGTCTCTAAGTAGGTGATATGAGACAGAGAATAGTTGGAGATTTCTGAGTCTGTCCATATAGGACAAGTGTTTAAGGCCTAGGATCCTCTTTGTGAGGTACTTCTGTGGCCTCTCCAATTGTTGCAGGTGTCTAGTGAGGTGCATGCCAAATAGGGCACTGTACTCAATGATTGGCCTAATGAGGGAAAAGTAGAGGGAGACAATGACCTCTTTCTTCCTGGATGCAAAACCCTTAGTGATGAGATGTGTCACATAGAAGGACTTGCTGACCACAGTAGCAATGTGGTGATCAAAAGAGAGGTTGCTGTCAACCTGTGTTCCCAGATCTCTTATAATGCCTTCTGTGTTCAGTGGACTACCATTGATGTGGTAATTCATGGGGACTGGGTTTTTCCCAGAGGGGATGATGACACATTTTTTGACATTGAGTTTAAGGCCATGGTTCTGACACCAGTCGTTGGTCTCAATGAGACCATTCTGTAGGATGTCAACATCACTTGGGGAGTTAATAATAGCTTCCAACTTGCAATCGTCTGTGAACTTTGCCAGCCAGAATCCCTTTGTGTAGGCCTGGACTTCAGAGAAGTAGATACTAAACAAGAAAGGACCCAGGACCGATCCCTGTGGGATTCCACTTGTAACTGGTCGGCAGTCAGCTACTTTCACACTGTGGGTTCTATCTGTGAGCCAGTTTGCAATCCACTTAGTGATATAGGGGTTGATGCCTAGCTTAGTGAGTTTTTCTATGATTCCGGAGTGGGGAATGGTATCAAAGGCCTTGGTCAGAACAAGGTAGGCTGTACAAACCACCTTGCCTTCATCCACAGCTCTGGTGACTGACTCAAAGAAGTTGACCAAGTTGAGCAGGCATGATCTACCCTTCACAAAACCAAATTGTGTAGGATCCAGAGTTTGGAGATTCCCTATATCCTTGTTTAGTAGGGCCATGATGATGTGTTCCATGGCTTTGCATATCAGACTTGTCAGGCTAATGGGGCGATAGTTCCCAGAGTCTGTAGTCACTCCTGCTTTGTGGAGAGGGATGACTGTAGCAGTGCACCATTTTGTAGAGACAAAGCCTGAGTTGAGGCTGTGATTGAACAGGGCACACAAGTGAGGTTCCAGTTCACTCTGTAGTTCATGTAGAACACAGCCAGGGATATTGTCAGGTCCCATAGAAGCTCTATTATTGGCCTTGGCCAGTACTGTTTTAACCTGTGCAGCAGTAGTACTGGGTGCCTGGCAATCTACTGGTATTGTGATTGGTCCTTTGGGGGGGGGGGGAGTAAAGTTGGCACTGAATCTGTTAATCAGTATAATGGCAATATCTGTTGGCATGGTACAGGAGGTACAATTGTGCAGTAGCTTAGAGCAAATCTGGGTATTGCCGTGAATATTCTTTACATAACTATAGAAGGCCTTGTGGTTGTCTTTACTATCTGCTGCAATTCTGTTTTCATAGCTAGCTTTATAGAATTTGATGAGGGATCTCAACTTTTTGTTGAGACTGATAAGGGAGCTTTTCCAGTCTTGGGACTTCACCTAATTCTGCATAAGTTTCCTCCTTTTGTTGTAGAGTTTGTTTATGACAGGGGACCACCAGATTGGCTTCCTATTTTTGGTGGAGAGCATCTTGGTTCTACTGGGTATGGCGAGATTCATGCATTTGTGTACATGTTCGTACA